>NW_026843690.1:0-193665 GCF_030254825.1 Meriones unguiculatus
AGCTGGAGCATTTCTCTGTTCAGTTTGGTCAGGAGGAACTGTCCATTGGTGAGAGTGATATATTGAAGTCTTTCCCTATCAGTTTATGAGGGCCAGGATGTGATGCAAGCACTGCAGAAGTGTTTCTTTTATAACTTAGGTGCTCTTAGGTTGGGAGCATACATGTTAAGTATTGAAATGTTATATTGCTGGATTTTTTGAATACATCATGTCCTTTGCCATCTTTTGATTAGGTTTTTGAAAGCTGTTTCATTGGATATTAAAATTGATATACAAGCTTGATACTCCAGTCCACTTATTTAGAATATCTTTTTCCAAACCTTTACCTTGAGATAATGTCTATCTTGATGTGAAGCTGTGTTTTTTTTTGTATTTAGAAAAAGGGTGGATTCTATTTTATCATCCATTTTGTGAGTCTGTGTTTTTTTATTGGTGAATTTGGGTTAATGTTATTAAGAGATATCATTGAACAGTGATTGTTATTTTGGTGGTGGTGGTGGTTTTAGCACCTTGAGTCGGGCTGTATTTATAGATACATATTATTTAAAATTGACCTTTTTATGGAACATCTTATTTTCCCCATTTGGTGATTGAAAGTTTCTGGGCATAGTTAGTAATTTGTGTTGGCTTCTGTAGTTTTTTAGAATCAGAAGCACTGTGTCTAAGCCCTTCAACTTCTAGCATTTTTACTGAGAATACAGGATTAATTCCAATAGATCTGCCTTTTTTTTGGTTGGTTTTTGTTTGCTTTGGTTTGTCTGATTGGTTGGTTAGTTTGGTTTCTTTGTTTGTTTTTAGTTGCAGCTTTTCATATTCTTTCTTCATTCTGTATATTTAGAGTTTTGATTATTCTCTGGTAAGAGGACTTTCTTTTCTGGTCCAGTGTCTTTGATATTTTGTATGCTTCGTGTGCCTTGATAGACATCTTCTTCTTTAGGTTAAGAAATTTTTCTTGTATGATTTTGTTGAAAATGTCTTCTGGACCTTTGATCTCATCCTTCTTCTTCTAATCTGATTATCAGCATGTTGTGTGTTGTCATACTGTCCCGTAAATCCTGAATGTTCCCTGAAAGTTTGTATGTAGACAGGCTGGTTTTGAACTTACAGCTCTAACTCCACTCAAGTGTTGGGCTTAAATGTAGGCCAACATGCCTGGCATCAACATCACCATCATTGGCTGCTGAGCATGGAATATACGGATTTAGGTATTTATTTTGTTTTGTTTTGTATATGTAAGCATAGGTTATTGTGTTGATCTTCATCAACATCTTGCATTTGAAATATTGGCAGGGAGTATATTTAATTTCTTAGGATGGCATTTATTCATTGACACTAACACTATCTGAGCTTTCTGAGACATTGAATTGTGGGTTTGTGACGCTCTTCTTACCTGTTGTATTTTTTTATTTTATTCGTTTGTTTTATTCACATTTAATTTATTTTTAATTTAAATTTGTTTTTTTTTAATTTATTCTCTGACATGAACTTGAGCCTTTGATTACCTCCTCCTAAGTGTTGCAGCCTTGCAATGCCACAGAGGAAGATGATGCAGCTATCCTTGATGAGACCTGATAAGCTAAAAGGGAAGGAGTTCCTCCTCAATTAGAAGACTAGAGAAAGGGAATAGGGGCAGAAGAAGGAGGGTGGGTGGGACTGAGAGGATATGAGGGAGGGGCTACAGCAAGGATACAAAGTGAACACATTGTAATAAATAAATAAATTAAATTAAAAATAATTTATTCACTTAACATCCCAATTGTAATCCTCTCTCTCGTCTCTTCCTAGTCTCACCCTCCATTCTTCTTTCTCCTTTATGCCATTTCCAATATCTCAGATACAGGGAGCCCTCCTCTCCTACCATCTGAACCCAGCCTATCAAGTCTCACTAGGATTGCCTGCATCCTCATCCTCTGTGGCATAGCAATGCCCCCTCCACCAAGGGGAAGTGATCAAATAGCAGACAACAGAGTCCATGTCAGAGCAGGCACCTTCTCCCCTTACTACGGATAGAACATGGAGACTGAGCTTCCTATCAGCTACATCTGAGCAGCGGTCTAGGTCCTCTTCATGAATGGTCTTTGGTGGGTGCATCAATCTCTCCAAGTCCCCATGGGCCCAGATTTGTTGTCCTTGTTGGTCTTCTTATGGAGGTCCTGCCAGCTCTGGGTCTTTCTATATTCTATCCTCCCACTCTTTCCTATGATTCCCTGTGCTCTCCCCAAAGTTTGGCTGTGAATCTTAGCATCTGCTTCGATCCCCTCCTGGGCAGAGTCTTTCGGAGGATATGTTTGTTAGGCTCTCATTCTCTTCCCTCTCCTCAGTCACTTCTGGTGTCGATTCTATTTGCCCTTTTGAATAAGACTTGACCATCTTCCATAGGGTACTCCTTTTTATTTAGCTCCTTTAGGTCTGTAGATTGTAGTATGTTTATCCTATATTATGGCCATTACCATTTACAAGTGAGTATATACCATGCATGTCTTTCTGGTTTTGGAATAACTCACTTAGGATGATCATTTTTAGTTCCATCTACTTGCCTGAAAATTTTATAATTTCCTTGTTTTTTTAAAATACCCGAGGTGCATTCCATTGTGTGAATGTACCACAATTTCTGTAAAACAATGGTTTGGTTGAGAGATGTGTAGTTTGTTTCTCTGTTATTGCCATTATGAATATAGATGCTATGAACACAGTTGAGCAAATATTTTTGTTGAATGGTGGAGCATCTTTTTGATATATTCCCAGGAATGGTAGAGCTGGGTCTTGAAGTAACACTATTTTCAATGTCTGAGAAAGCATCAGATTGATTTCTAAAGTGGTTGTATAAGTTTGCACTCCCACCAGCAATGGAGGAGTATTCTTCTTTCTCCACATTCTCATTAGCTTGCTGTCACTTCACGTTTTGACCTTAGCCATGGTGGGTTTAAGATGGAATGTCATTTGCATTTCCATGATGACTACAGATATTGAGCATTTAATGTCCACCATTTGATATTCCTCTGTGGAGAAATCTCTGTATAGTTCTGTACCCCAGTTTTAAATTGGATTATTTGGATTGTTGGAGTTTAATTTCTTGAGCTCTTTATAAATATTGTTTATTAGCTCTTCCTGTTGTATGTAGGGTTGGTGGAGATCTTTTGTCAGGCTGTAGGCAGTCATCTTGTTCTACTGACAGAGTTCTTTGCTTCATAAAAGCTTTTTTCTTTCATGAGATCCTATTTGTTAATTCTTCATCTTCGAGCCAGTGTTCTTGGTGTTCTGTTAAGGAAGTTACCTTCTATGCCAATGAGATCAAGCTCTTTCCCAATTTTTCTTCTAACAGATTTAGTGTATCTGGTTTTATGTTGAGGTCTTTAGAACAACTTGGACTGTAGTTTGATGCAGGGTGATAAATATGGATCTATTTTCATTTTTCTACATGTAGACATCCAGTTAGACCAGCACCATTTGTTGAAGATGCTGTCATTTTTCCATTGCATGCTTTTGGCTTCTTTGTCAAAAATCAAGTGGCCATAGGTGTGTGGGTTCACTTATGGGTCTTCACTTCAATTCCATTCATCCACCATTCTGTTTTTATCACAGTACTGTGCAGTTTTTATTACTATTGTTTTATAGTAGAGCTTGAGATCAGGGAAGGTGATACCTAATGAAGATCTGTCTTTGAACATGATTGTTTTAGCTATTCTGGCTTTTTAGTTTTCCATATGAAGCTGGGAATAATTTTTTCAAATTCCTTAAGAATTATATTGATATTTTGATGGGAATATCATTGAATCTGTAGATTGTTTTTGTTACGATGACAATTTTTACTATGTTGATCCTACTGATCCATAAGCATGAGAGATATTTCTATCTTCTGGTATCTTTTTCAATTTCTTTTTTGGGTTTTTTTGTTGTTGTTGTTCATATAGGTTTTTTACTGGCTTGTTGAAGATAACACCAAAATACATTATGTTTTTTTTTTTTTTTTTTTTTTTTTTTTTTTTTTTTTTTTTTTTTTTTTACTGGCTATTGTGAAGTGTGTTATTTTCCTAATTTTTTCAGTCCATTTGTCCTTTGCATACAGGAGTGTATTTTTTTGAGTTTTCTTTTTCGTTTTTAGTTAACTTTATATCCAGCCACTTTGCTGAAGTGTTTTTCAACTGTAGGAGTTCCCTACAGTAGAATATTGGGGGTCATTTTTGTTTACTGTCATATCATCTGTGAATCAAGATACTTTGACTTCTTCCTTATCAATTTGTATCCCCTTAATCTCCTTTAGTTGTCTTATTGCCCTAGATAGGACTTCGAGTACTGTATTGAAGAGATTTGGAGAGAGTGTGTAGCCTTGTCTTGTCCCCAAGTCCAGTGGAATTGACTTAACATTTTTTTCATTTAGTTTGATGTTAGCTATATAATATTCTGTATATATTCTGTATATTCTGTATATATTCTGTATACTATCTTTACTATTTTTAGATATGTGCCTTTGTCCCTGGTCTCTCTAAGACTTTAAACAAGAATAACTGTTGGATATTGTCAAATGCTTTTTCAGCATCTAAGAAAATGGTCTTTTTTTTCAATTTGTTTATACAGTGGATTACATTGATGGATTCCATATACTTAACCACCCTTGCATGCCTGGGATGAAGCCTACTTGGTCATGGTGGATGACATCTTTGATATGTTCTTGGATTTGGTTTGCAAGTATTTTATAGAGTATTTTTACATCATTGTTCATAAAAGAGATTGGTCTGAAGTTCTCTTTCTTTTTGGGGATCTTTGAGGATTTATCAAGGTGACTGTGGTCTCACCAAAGGAATTTGGTCATGTTGCATCTATTTCTATTTTGTGAAATAATTTGGAGAATATCAGTATTCGCTCTTCTTTGAAGGTCTTGTAGAATTCTGCTCTGAAATCATCTGACCCTTGGATTTTTTTTGGTTGGGAGTATTTTGATGGCTGCCTCTATTGCCTTATTCACTATAAGGCTATTTAATATCTTTACCTGATGTTGATTCAACTTTGCTAAGTGGATTTTAAAGAGAATTGTATATTTCATTTAGATTTTCAAATTTTGGAGCATATAGGCTTTTGACATAAAAGGTAATGGTTCTTTGGATTTTCTCAGTGTATATTATATCTTTTTCTTTCAGACTTTGTTGATTTGGATAGTGTCTTTCCGCCATTTACTTAGTTTGGCTAAGAATTTGTCTGTGTTTTTTATTTTCTCAAAGAACTAGCTCTTGGTTTCGTTGATTCTTTGAATTATTATCTTTGTTTCTAATTTATTGATATCAGGCCTGAGTTTGTTTTTTCCTAGTGGTCTACTCTTGCTGGGTGTGTCTGCTTCTTTTTTCTTAGGTCTTTCAGGTATGCCATTAAGTTGCTTGTATGGGATGCCTCCATTAGCTTATGATGGCCTTTGTTGGTATTCAAACTCCTCTTCGGACTGCTTTCATTGCATCCCATATGAAGTTGAGAAATCTTCTATCAAGGTTTGTAAAATATTCTGTTGGTATTTTGATGGAAATTTCATTGAATCTGTACATTACTTTTGGTAAGATGTCCATTTTTACTATGTTAACCCTGCCAAGCCATGAGTATCGGAGATAGTTCCATATTCTGATATCTTCTTCTAATTCTTTCTTCAGAGACTTGAAGTTTTTTTTATACAAGTCTTTGACTTGCTTGGATATGGTCACACCAAGGTACTTTATGTCCTTTGTGGCTATTGTGAACGGTGTTGTTTCACAAATTTCTTTCTCAGCCCTTTTATCTTTTGTATACAGGAGGGCTACTGATTTTTTTTTTTTGAGATAATTTTGTATCCAGCCACTTTGCTGATGGTGTTTATCATCTGTAGGAGTTCCCTGGTAGAAGTTTTGGAGTTACTCAAGTATACTATCATATAATCTGCAAATAGTGATACTTTGACTTCTTCCTTACCAATTTGTATCCTTTTGGTCTCCTTTAATTTTCTTCTTGTTCTAGCAAGGACTTCAAGAACTATGTTGAAGAGATATGGAGAGAGTGGGCAGCCTTGCCTTGTCCCTGAATTCAGTGGGATTGCTTTAAGTTTCTCTCTGTTTACTTGATGTTGGCTACAGGCTTGCTGTATATTGCTTTTACTATGTTTAGGTATGTGCCTTGTATCCCTGATCTCTCCAATAGTTTAAACATGAATGGATGCTGGATTTTTTCAAATGCTTTTTCAGCATCTAAGGAGATTATCATGTTTTTTTCTTTCAATTTTTTAATATTGTGGATCACATTAATGGATTTCCGTTTGTTGAACCACCCCTACATACCTGGCATGAAGCCTACATCGTCATAGTGGATGATATATTTGATGTGTTCTTGTATTGGGTTTGCAAAGTATTTTGTTGTGTATTTTTGCATCAATGTTCATAAGGGAGATTGGCCTGAAATTCTCTTTCTTTGTTGGGTCTTTGTGAGGTTTAGGTTACAAAGTGACTGTGGCTTCAATGAATGAGTTTCGTAGTGTTCCTTCTGTTCCTATTTTGTGGAATAAATTGAAGATAGCTGGAGTTACCTCTTCTTTGAAGGTGTGGTAGAATTCTGCACTGAAACCATCTGGTCCTGAGCTTTTTGTGGATTGGAGTCTTTTGAGGAATGCTATTTCCTTAGTGGATAAAGGACTATTTTATTGATTCAGCTTTGGTAAGTGTAATTGATTAAGAAAATTGTCTATTTCATTTAGATTTTCAAATTTTATGGCATATAGACTTTTGAAGTAAGTCCTAACGATTGTTTGGATTTCCTTAGTGTCTTTTGTTTTGTCCCATTTTCATTTCTGATTTTGTTAATTTGGACAATCTCTCTCTGCCTTTTAGTTAGTTTAGCTAAGGGTTTGTCTATCTTGTTAATTTTCTCAAAGAACCAGGTCTTGGTTTCATTGATTCTTTGAAATGTTTTATTTATTTCTAATTTATTGATTTCAGTCCTGAGTTTGATTATTTCCAGGTGTCTCTTCTTTTTCGGTGTGTCTGCTTCTTTTTTTCTAGGGCCATTAGATGGGCTATTAAGTTGATTGTGTGAGATGTTACAAATTTCTTCTTGAAGGCACTTAGTGCTATGAACTTTCCTCTTAGCACTGCTTTCATTGTCTCCCATAAGTTTGGTTGTGTTGTGTCTTTGAATTCTAGGAAGACTTTAAGTTCTTTCTTTATTTCTTCCCTGACCCAGCTGTCATTTAGTAGTGAGTTGTTTAGTTTCCATGTGAGTGTAGGCTTTTTGCTATTTCTGTTGTTGTTGAGGTCCAGCTTTAGTCCATGGTAATTAGATAGGATAGAAGGCATTATTTCAATCTTCTTATATCTGTTGAGATTCACTTTGTGACCAACGACATGGTCTATTTTGGAGAAGGTTCCATGAGGTGCTGAGAAGAAGGTAAATTCTTTTGTCTTTGAGTGTAAGATTCTGTAGATATCTGTTAGGTCCATTTGATACATGACCTCTATTAGAGATATTGTTTCTTTGTTTAATTTCTGTTGTTTACTTGTCCTTTGTTGAGAGTGGGGTGTTGAAGTTTCCCAGTAGTAATGTATGGGGATTTGTGTGCGGTTTAGGTTTTATTGATCTTTCTTTTACAAACGTGGGTATCTTTGTATTTGGAGCATAGATGTTCAGAATTATGATTTCTTCTTGGCGGAATTTTCCTTTGATGAGTATGAAATGACCTTCCTCATGTCTTTTGATTAATTTTGGTTGAAAATCTACTTTATTAGATATTAAAATGGCTACTCCTGCATGTTTCTTGGCTCCATTTGCTTGGAACCTTCCACCTTTCTATTTTGTGACTTAGATGTGTTTCTTGTATGCAACAGATTGTTGGGTCTTGTTTACATATCCATTCTGTAAGTCTGTGTCTTTATTGGAGTGTTAAGTCCATTGATGTTGAGGGAAATTAATGACCAGTGGCTGTTAGTTCCTTTTATTTTGATGTTGCTTGTGGTAGTGTGTTTGTGTGCTTGGTTACTTTTAGTTTTGCTCTAGTGACATTATTTCTTTCCTGTGTTTTCCTGAATGTAGTTAGCTTTCCTGGGTTGTAGTTTTCCTTCTAGGAGCTTCTGTACCCCTGGATTTGTGGGTAGGTGTTGTTTAAATTTGTTTTTGTCATTAAATATCTTGTTTGCTCCATCTATGATGACTGAGATTTTGCTGGGTATAGTAGCCTGGGTGGTCATCTGTGTTCTCTTAGGGTCTTCATGATATCTGTTCAGGCCCTTCTGGCTTTCATAGTCTCTGATGAAAAGTCAGGTGTGATTCTTATGGGTTTGCCATTATATGTTAAGTTGGCCTTTTTCCTTTGCAGCTTTTAGTATTTTTTCTTTGTTCTGTATACTTACTGTTTATTATGTGGTGGGAGGATTTTCTATTCTGGTCTAATTTATTGGGTGTTCTGTAGACCTCTTGTATTCTTATAGACCTCTCTTTTAAGTTGGGGAAATTTTCTTCTATGATTTTGTTGAAAATATTTTGTGGGCCTTGGAGGAGGGAATCTTCTTTTTCCTCTATTCCTATTATTTTTAGGTTTTGCTTTTCATGTTGTCTTGGATTTCTTGGATGGTCTGTGTCAGGAATTTTTTAGATTTAACATTTTCTTTGATAGCTACATCTATTTCTTCCATTGTGTCTTCCACACCTAAGATTCTTTCTTCCATCTCTCGTAGTCTATTTCTTATGCTTACCTCTGTAGTTCCTCTTTTCCTCTCTAAGTTCTTTCTCTCCACAGTTTCCTCCACTTGTGTTTTCTTTAATTTTTTTCCAATTCTCTTATCAGATCTTGAGCCATTTTATTGATTTCCTTCACTTCTCTGACTGTATTTTCCTTCAATTCTGTCAGCTGTTTGTTCGAACAATCCTCTGTTTCATTAATATCTTTTCGTGATTTAAGTATTTCCTCTCTAAAGGCCACAAATTGTTTGGCTGCAACTTCCTGTATTTCTTTAAGGATGGCCATAATCTGTTTGACTTTATCTTCCTCCATTTCTTTGCAAATGGCAATAATCTGTTTGACTTTATCTTCATCTAGGTCTTTACGCAGTTTATTTTTTTTTCCTCTATTATCCTGTTTATAAGCACAGATGTAAGGTCATCTTCTTGAATTTCATTTACCCTGGTGTGTCCAGGGCTGCTTGCCCCGAATAACTGGGTTCTGGAGATGCCATATTGCTTTGTCTTTTTGAGCTTTTACACTTGCCTCTACCCTTTTGGCTATCTTAGGTGTTGGGTGTTAGTTTCTGGTGCTTCCTGGAATCCTGTGGTGGGGATAATCCCCTTGGCAGGAAGATGATTTTTCCTGAAGGAGGCCTCCTCAGCTTTTGGGATACAGTCACTGAATAGCAGGTATTTTTCAGGAATTGCCAAAACTCACCACAGGCATAGAGACCTGAGCGGTAATTGTGGTCTTTGTTAGTCAAGGGGGCTCTCCTCTCACCCAGAGAAGTCCTGGAGACAGCTGTCCTGCTTCTGGCTTTCTTGCTGTAAAGTTAGTAAGCTGCAGCTGCAACCTGGGCACCCCATGGTTTGGTCTGCTTAGTTAGGGATAACTGGTCGTCCCTTGGAGCAGTATCTGGGGTTGATCTTGGGGATCCCAGGCTTCTGTATGTCTGAGGTTAGAGCTCTGTGCCCCAGTACCCAAGCAGTAATCCATGGCAGCTTGGCACTGCTCTCCCATGTGCAGCAGGAGGCTAGAGTCTGGAGCCTGTGAATAACCAGAAACTTTTCCAGAGCTAGGTGTCCTGAGGTAGGGCCAGATGTTTTCCCCACCTTTGGGTTTTCTCCCAACATGAAGACCTAATCTGTGGTTTTTGACATGGTGTGTAGAATGGGTAGGCACTTGCCAGATGGCTACCAAGCTGGTGACTGGGAAAGAACCTGCGAACATTTCCAAGAATGTTCCCATTTGTGGTGGTGGTAGTGTGTGTGTGGGGGGAGTTGGCTGAGTGCTCTAAGCTGGGACCTGCTTTTTCCCTGTCTGTGGGTTTTTCTCCAGACAGGGAAACCTATCCACTAGTGTCCTGGGGCACACAGTTCTGTCTGTGATGGAGAATAGGGCATGCCAGTCTAGTGACTGGAGGCCCACTCAAGGCTGGCAGCTGTGCACCCACCAGTCTGCAGGATCTTTTCCAGGGATAGACTGGGTGACCTGAGGTCAGTCCCACTTTCTTCTTCCCTGTTTTTTTTTTTTTTTTTTGACACTTGGCTCCCAGTCTCTGGTGCCCTGGAGCACACAGTTTGGCCTGGGAAGGTGATCAGGACACACAAGTGTATCCTGAGCCTGGAATATTTTCCGGGTTCTCACTGAGTGACCTGAGAGTGGAACTGAGTGATCCCCACACCATGGAGTTTCCTCTCACCTGGGAAACACGATTGCTGTTGTTTTAGGGCCCAGAATTCAGTCTTTTAGTTGCTGTACCAATATTGCTGTCCTGTTCCTGTCCTGTTCCTGTCCGGTTCCTCCTGGCAATGCCATCTTGGATTCCCTCTTTATCATCCCTTTCAATTAATTTTGGTTGAAAGTCTGTTTTATTAGATATTAGAATAGCTACTCCTGCTTGCTTCATGGGTCCATTTGCTTGAAAACCTTATTCCTGCTGCAACATCCAAGAAAATTTCCCAGAGATTAGTGGGGTTCTCTGAGGTTGGACCCAATTGTTTCCCTCATCATTGGTTTTCTTCTTACCTAGGAAACACAGTCAGTGGTGTTTGGGGGCCCACAGATCCAACTATTGGTCACTGTGCAGTCTCTGCTACCCATCTTATCAGAACAGTGTGAAATCAGTCCAGCAATCTGGGATCTATTTTTAGTTTTTACTGAATATAAGTATTTTGATTGTATGCATGAATATGCATCTCTTCTGTGCCTAATCCTCACAGTAGTCTGAAGATGTCTTCAGAACTCATGAACTTATAGCAATTGAAAGTAGCGGGTCCCAGGTAAACACTAACAATTGAGCCCAATTATTTGCAAGAGCAGTAAGAGCTCCTTACTGCTGAGCCATCTCTCCTATCTTATGTGGCTCTTTTATGATCAGCATTTACACTGCTAATATTTTTGTCTTCTATTTTTACCTGTTTAAACATGCATTCCCTTTTAGTAAGATATCATTGCAGTTGCAGTTTAAGCTGGGGCAGTACAGATTTCTGGAAAATAAATATACAATAGGAGTGAATGTATAACTCCTTGTAGAAGCTTCAGTAAAGACCTCTGAGTTCTTTCAATATTTTGTGTTTGTTTGATTGACTTTTAGGGGAGGCTCTGTCTTAATATATAGGTCTGGCTGTCCTAGAACTCTTTGAATAGATAATGCTGACATCCATTTCAATAAGATACACCTGCATCTGCCTCCTGAGTGATGGAATTGAAGGCATGACAGAATACACCCAGCTTGTCCACCATTTTTTGTAGTTAGTAACTGTTAATAAATTTCTCTGATTTGTACTTAGTATTGTTCATCTGTTAATTTCTCTCTCTCTGTGTCTCTGTCTCTATGTCTCTGTCTCTCTATTTCACACTCTTCTCTCTGTTTGTCTTTGTCCACATTAATTGCCATGTCTATTCCAAAGCTATATCCTCTTCAAAAAGTTTAGATATGATACAGTTAAAACTTGTTATTCCGTTTTCTTCTAAAATGACTTAGTGATAACATTAACACTTCTTTTTTAATAGAAAAGTTTTAATCTTTATTTTTAATCTATAGACTACATTATTTAGTAAGGAGGATATACAAAACAATGATCAAAGAATAATCACGTGTTCTATTCCTTTTCTTTTGTCTGGTCACTCAGAAATATGATGTTATTGGCTATGATTGTTGTTGCTTGCCACTCACATTATTTTTATCCATGTATTCACTGTAGTCCACTTTCCCTTCCACAATTATATGAGCCCCCCTCTTCACATACTGATATGCCACATCCCTGAGCCCTGGTCAAAACATAATATTCAGTACCATGTTGTCTTTTGACTGATGTTACCCATCTGTTCAGTTTCCCCTGATCAATACATCTCATTTATTGCTATATAAAATATCATGACTGTGTTTTGTCCTTCCACTTGTCTCATGACAGAGTCCTGACCTACTCACCCAAGTAACTGAAGATGATTCATAGATTGCTCAAGAACCCAACTAATGGCTACTTTATATTAATGTCTTACCAACTGATGAAACACAGGTTTTTGAAGCATGCCTTTTTTTTCAATCTAACCCTTAGGCTTTTTCATCTCCCCTACTGCACATCACGCACAGCACCCAACTATATAACAGTCACACTTCTGTGTCAGAAAATAAATTGAAGAAGCAGTAGAATTATATGATTATATTGACAATGAAGTATAAATTTATATTGTTGCCACTGTTTCTGTTGTACAAATGTATGGCATATTTTAGAATTCAGTGACCTTCAATGATGTGCATGTGAAATTCAGCCAAGAAGAGTGGGCCTTGCTGGAACCTTCCCAGAAGCAACTCTACAAAGATGTGATGCTAGAGACCTGTGAAAACCTCACTGCTATAGGTAAGACTGCAATTTTTCTTTCACTTTTAAAATAAAGAGACAACTCTTACTTTGTTATTGATCCTCTTCTGTTATTCCAATTGAGAATGAGGAGGAATGAGGTAAATAAATCAGGCATGGTTCTAAGGATCACAGATCATAGTAATTTAAGTTTTGCCTTAATAATAACATGATATTTCCAATAATATATATTTTCTCATACTATATTTTAGGCTACAATTGGGATGACCATGATATTGAAGAACATTTTCAAAGTTCTACAAGTAATAAAAGGTAACTTTATGTGCATGTTGACACAGATGTAAATCTTAAATTTTAATGTGTCCTGGAAGTTTGGTGTTTTTTGTTTGTTTGTTTGTTTATTGGCTGCTTTTTATTTTCTGTTTTTGAAATATAATTTTTTTCTGGGTATCTGTGATTTTCTTAGACTTACTTGTTAGACCAGCCTGACCTCAAAATCACAGAGATATGCCTGCTTCTGCCTCCACAAGTGCTGGGATTGAAGGCATGTTCCAGCACACATGGCTGTGTCCTGGAAGTTTTAAAGAAAAGCAACAGTGTAAAAACAGCACTACTTTAAGTGTACTGATGATCATTAAAATCTCATAATTCCATGTACTTCAATGTCAGGTATCTGATTTGTGTTTACAAGGCACTCCCCTAAGATAGAAGAAAATAAAATAATGTTGTAACAAAAATAACATTTGAATCATATGGACATTACAGCTACTGACTTGAACTGCCAATCTGTTTAGTCTCATTCTGTCTATTCAGATATTGTAAGAGGTATACACACTGAATTGGTGATCAGTATGTGTCCAAAACCTTCTAATAAGCAAAAGTTTCATAGTAGACCCAGTGCTACTCATTTTCGTGCAGTAACATTGTAAAGTTTAGTGAAAGGAGCAGCTTATAAGAATCAAGAATATTGTTGTGGAGAAATCTTAATCCCTATATGACATGTCTATGATGAACAAAAAACAAAATGTTTTAATTCAATGTGGGAATCTTTATAATTTTTGTAAATTAAACTGGTATATCATATGTCAAAATGATTCTAAGACACAGGAACATAGGGTTATTGAAAGAAGCAGTGTCCCTGTCTTTCTCCAAGAACAATTGATTTGGTAGTAGTCCCCACTGTGAGTAAATTTTCTGAATGTGATAAATGGTTACTGTTAATTGGTTTTGCAACTTCACTGAGAATTCATTAGCAAACACATATTGCTGAAAATATCTATGAATACTAGGAATTTGGAACTTCTGCTTGTCTTGGCTCACATTGTAAATGAAGTATCATTCATACAGTACAAAAATTTGTGAATGGGATTGCTGTGGTAAAACTCTGAATTCTTACAATACTCTTCATATATAGGAGAAAACCTCATATAGAAAAATGATGCTATAAAAGTGATCCACATAACAAATGCTCTTACCATCACAGGGATCTTCAAAAATACCCATAATGAAGGTGAATACCGTGAAAGTAAATAAAGTGATAAAACTTTAAAATTTGATTCTTCTTTACCATTAGACCAAATTAGGATATTAATTCATATAGATAAATATATTTATTAGTGTAATGAAATCACTGTGGTAAATCTTTCACATGTGTCAATTTTCTTTGCAGGCATGAATATAGTCATACTGGAGAGAAACCCTTTAAATGCACTGTATGTCGTAAAGCCTTCCCGTATACAACTTTTCTCATACGGCATAAAAGAACACACACTGAAGAGAAACCTTACGAATGTAACCAGTGTGGTAAGCCTTTGCAGAAAAGAATAATCTCATACGGCATAAAAGAACACACACTGGAGAGAAACGTTATGAATGTAACCAGTGTGGTAAAGCCTTTACACGAAACAGTCATCTCATAAGACATAAAAGAACACACACTGGAGAGAAACCTTATGAATGTAACCATTGTGGTAAAACCTTTGCAGAAAACAGTACTCTCTTAAGCCATAAAAGAACACACACTGGAGAGAAACCTTATGAATGTAACCAGTGTGGTAAAGCCTTTGCAGAAAACAGTACTCTATTAAGCCACAAAAGAACACACAGTGGAGAGAAACCTTATGAATGTAACTAGTGCGGTAAAGCCTTTGCACAAAACAGTGCTCTCATAAGCCATAAAAGAACACACACTGGAGAGAAACCTTATGAATGTAACCAGTGTGGTAAAGCCTTTGCACAAAACAGTGCTCTCATAAGCCATAAAAGAACACACACTGGAGAGAAACCTTATGAATGTAACCAGTGTGGTAAAGCCTTTGCACAAAACAGTACTCTCTTAAGCCATAAAAGAAAACACACTGGAAAGAAACCTTATACGTATACTCAACATGATAAAGCCCTTGCACAACAGAGTAGTCTCCAAAAACATGAAAAAACACACAGTGGAGAGAAGCCTGGTGAGGGTAATTAGTGTGATAAATTCTTTGCATGTAACAATCATCTCCTAAGACAACAACACATTCTGGAGGGAAACCATATGAATATAATTATGTGGCAAAGCCTTTGCATATAACATCTCTTAATACATAAAAGAACACATACTGGAAAGAAGCTGTCTCACTGCATCCAATGTGAATAAACTTTTGCACTTCAGAATCATCTTCAAACTCATGAAAGATATCCTAATGGACAGAAAGCCTATGAGTCCTTTTAACATGGTGAAACCATTCTATATTTGTACAATCTTCATCATCATGAAAGGATTCATACTTGAGAGAACTTATGAATATGTTAAAATAGTGAGGCCTTGCACAAATCTAGAGTCGTCATCATCATCATAAAATTATCCTTACTGGAGAGGAATTCTGTGACTATAAGCAAGGTGGAAAGCCCTTTGTGTACTTTGGTCCACTGAGATGCAACAGAAGTGTAAAACTAGCTCATTGGAAATGACCTCACTTTTCTGAAGGGGAAAGGGAATAGAGGCAATAAGAATGGAGGGTAGTAATGGGGGAGTGAAAGGGGGGAGACTTAAATTGGAATGTAAAGTAAATAAACTCATTTTTTAAAAGAATACAATGGATAGTGAATATGAATTACACGCAACAGTATTATATGATAAGGTGTTTATGGAAGACTTATTGATAATCCTGATTCTCAACATTTAGTGTTTTCTTTTTTTTTCCTACTCCATCATTTATTTTTCCATAATATGTAAGAACAAAGCATCGAGAGCATGATAAAGTGGGGAGCAGAGAGTGTTTTAATCATCACCTCTTGAAGGATGGAGTACATTTAGATAGTTTCAAGGTTGAGGGCCATTACCTCCCTACACAGATGTGAAGGGGTTGCTCGACTCCCTACCCTTCCCTCTTTTTCAGCACCCCTGGGGCAAGCTGTGAAACTCATGGTGTTCCCCTGAGAAAGGTATTGCATGCCTTCTTCTGCCATTGTGCAATCACAAAGGACAGGACACAGAACTTATCATACTATAGCATATCTTAGGGAACAAAAATACATTACAAGGAACAAAAATCAAACTTAATTGCCGCACTTTACACAAGAAACTGTTAGTTCAGTGGATGAATATGTAGGAAATGAACTTTCACCAGCCAGGAAGTTCTCTGAGAGTATCACAAGATTGGTAGCCTGTAGAAGTTTCTTTGTGTACAACTACCTATTGTTCCAGGGGTACTATTGAAAAAAATCACTTTTTTTTCTATGTATGACTGCTTCTGGCCTAGATGGGTAACCATGTCAAGGGTGTGTTTTCTCTGCCTGACTTCATCTGGAGAGTATCTTTAGACATGGAAACCACCAATCAAATTTGATAGATGGCCTTTGACACAGATCCCTGATAACTCTCCCCTCCCTTCAAATATAGGATAATTTGGTTCTGTGTTCTTGTTCTTCTTATTCATATAATAGGAATGTGCTGTTTAATGCAAATCTAGCATTCTTGAATTTCCTAGTATTAAACAATTATCTACACCTATGCTTGGAACATCCCTGGTACTCCCCAAGGGATACAAGCCACTGTGTTCTGTTTTCTGGAATTAAAGTTGAACTTACTTTCTGAAGTGGTTCCCAGAGTGGCTAACCAATGTTATGCTTGTGAGCTTTCCAAGCTTTATACTACTCATCTTCTGCCCCTCATGCCTTCCTGGGCTGGTGGGAAACAGCCATCCAGGTAGCAAGAGAATCACATTCTCTGAAATGCCTGTGATAAAATATTTCAGACTGCATAGCATTTCAAATTTCACATGTTTCTGGATTTGAGATGGTCAATCAAACAGTATCTTGGGATGGGACTCATTAAAATGAGTTATACTTATTGTTTAGTTCAAGGTAAGGTTGCAGGCAAGCTTCATGGTATGAAATCTTCTAAGGTGAGTACAGTGGCCCATGGAAAATAAATACAAGCAGAAATTTTATTTTTCTGTTTTTAATAGCTGAGTATTGTTCTGATAATGTAAGGGTGAATGGCAGGCGAGAGGAACTCTCCTTTTGAGTAGTCTATGGGAAGGGGATGGGGGAAGGTGGAGGGAGGGACCAGTAGGAGTTGAGGGAGTGACCTTCAATCAGCATATATAATGAATAAATTGTGAATAAATTGTGAAAAATAAAAACAATTGATAAAATAAAATATAGTAAAGAAAACAAAGCAAAACAGCAAAAATTTGAGTCTAGTTTGGGTAACTGCCCTCCCTCAAAGTAAAGAAAGAAGATATATAGAAAGAAAAGAAAAACAGAATCTTTGTCTTTTTCACCTTTCTTCCCTATGAGCTCAGTTGAAGATCATTATGCAATGGAGACCATGATTCTCTCTCTGAAGTTTATGTTACCATAGAAGTAGGATTCAAACCTGAAACTAATGGCAGAGTTTCCTAGTTAACATATCAAATCAAACCCACCTGCCATTTTCTCTCAGAAATCCTTCAGTCCTTCCATGTTATCTGGCCATCCAGGCTAGTACAGCCCATGCATTACCCTGAATTCTCCTTCCCAGGTCCTGAGATAACCTTACCCCCCCCCCCCACACACATATAGGCAAACTATTTTGGCTACCTGGTTCTGTCAAGCGCCATGCAGGAGCAACAGCAGAACAGCTGTAGAACTCATGGAATGTGGCTCCCCTGTTAGCATAATCATGATGAGTTTGTCTTGGAGAAGCATAATCCCAAAAACTGATTTTCCTGATGAATTTGTGTTCTTATGTAGCATATCTCTGCTTGTTGCCCTTATGATGTCCATAATCCTTATAACATGAGTTGTATGAAAACTTTAAGAAGGCTTCTAGCTCTTCACTGGGAAATATCACTGACATTTAAAATTAACAATGCTTGATCTCTTTTCACATGTTAACTGGAGCAGATTAATGAATTAACCACTGTCCTTGAAATGAGCCATAGATATAGATTGTTAGCAATGACCATTATACTTAGAAACAATTTGGAAAAATAGATTGTTTCACAAGGTCAGGGAAGATGTTTGGCTCTGATGTAAAAAATCTTAGAGAACAATTTAAAGTTAAGAAAAGTACACTATTAATAGTAAATCCAGGGATATTTTAAGGTTGATGAGCTGAAACAATAGCCCAAGGTAGCATTGGCCGTCTGGGCACCCGCAAACTAGGTCTAAACCTGAGACAGCAGTTGATTCCCTTATATTTGTTTTTCCCCTCAGCTTCTTGATATGATTTAATAAAAATGATTAATGAGTAGATGCACACCCCTTTAAGATTTAAAGTACAGGTGCCAGTACCATGCCATTTTTTATTACTGTTGCCCTATAGTACTACTTGAGATTGTGGATGAAGATACCTCCAGAAAATATTTATTGTGCAGGCATTTTTTTTAAAATCAATTCTGGGTTTTTTGTTTTTCCATATGAAACTGAGAATTGTTCTTTGGAGGTCTGTAATGAGTTGTGCTGGTGTTTTGATTGGAATTGCATTGAGTCTTTAGATTTCTTTTGGTAGAGTGGCCATTTTTACTATGTTAATCCTACCAATTCTGGAGTATGGGAGATTTTCTGATATCTTCCTTGAAGTTCTTTTTTTTTTCATACAAGTCGTTCACTGGCTTGATTAGAGTCACACCAATGTACTTTATATTATCTCTGGCTTCTGTAAAGGGGTTTTGTTTCCCTAATTTCTTTCTGAGCTCATTTGTCTTCTGTATACAGGAGGGCTTCAGATTTTTTTAAATTTAATTTTGTATCCAGTCATTTTGCTAAAGTTGTTTATCAGCTGTAGGAGTTCCCTGGTTGAATTTTTAGGGTTATTCATGTATACTATCACATTATCTGCAACACAAGCTGGACTGGATATGGAGAAAAGGGAACCCTTCTCCATTGCTGGTGGGAATGTAAACTTGTACAACCACTTTGGAAATCAATCTGGTGCTTTCTCAGAAAACTATGAATAGTACTACTAGAATATTCAGTTATACCAACTCTGGGCATATATTCAGAAGATTATCAAACAAACAACAGGGACATTTGTTCAACTGTACTCATAACAGCTTTACTGATAATAGCCAGAATCTGGAAACAACTTAGATGTCCCCAAACCGAGGAATAGACATAGAAATTGTGGCACATTTATACAATGCAATACTATTTAGCAATTAAAAACAAGGAAATCAGCAGGCAAATGGATTGAACTAGAAAAGATCACTCTGAGTGAGGTATCCAGAAGCAGAAAGACACTCATGGTATATCCTCACTTATATGTGGGAATTAGTCAAATAATGTAGGATTAAAATACTAAAATTTATAGTCCTAAAGCAACAGGAAGAACCCTAGGGAAGATGCTTAATCCTCGTTTAGAAAGCAAATGGGATAGACATCAGTAATGGGAGAAGACAGGGAACAGGGCACGAACCCACCACAGAGGGCCTCTGAAAGAATCTACCTAGCAGGTTACTGAAGCAGATGGTTAGCCACAAAGCCAAACTTTGGGCAGAGAGCATGGAATAATATGGAAGATTCAGGAGATAGAAAGACCTGGATGAGAGAGGCCCTCCACAAGGAGGCCAATTGAGCCAAAAAATATGGGCCCAGGGGGTCCTTTTCCAACCAAGGACCATGCATGAAGAACACCTAGAACCCCTGCTCAGATGTAGCTCATAAGTATCTCGGTTTCCATGTGAGTTCCCTATTAAGGGTAACAGCAGCTGTCTCTGACATGAACTCAGTGGCAGGCTCCTTGATAACCTACTCCTGGAAGGTGCAGCCTTGCCAGGCCACAGAGGAAGATGCAGCCATTCTTGGTAAGACTTGATAAGATAGGCTAGGATAAGACAGTAGGGAAGTAGGACTTCCCCTATCAGTGGACTAGGAGAGGGGCATAGGGGTAGAAGAGGGAGGTAGGTTGTAATTGATGGAAGATGAGGGAAGGTCTTACAGCCAGAAAACAAAGTGAATAAATTGTAATAATCAATAAAAAAGAAAAAAATAAGTTTTTTTTTTCCTGAAATGGCTGCACTCAGGCAACTGTCTCTTAAAAACAACTAGAAAGAATAGTATTTCACCTCTTCACATTTTCCTTTTTCCTGTATATAATAAATACCCTTGATAAAATTCAGTGGTTTGTTATATATTCCTAGTATTATAATATTATAAAATATTTTACAAATCAAATTTTGATATATTAAGTGTGTAAAAATAGTTTATGAAAAAGTGGCTTGAATTTTCAAAAGAGCAAAGAATGTTTACTCAAAACTCAGGAGGGTGAAAATGGAAGGAAAATTGATGGAAGAATAAATAATATATAAATAAATATTTCTTACACAGTAATTATAACATTTTGATTATTGAGATTTAAAAATATATATACAGAATATTTCTCAAGTAAACAATGTAAGGTATTAGTAATAGCTCTTATGCATGTACCCTGAGATATTTCTTTAAATTATTCCTCTTGTCACTTAAATGTGTTCTTTGACAAGTCATGCCACTACACCCTGATGTTCAGGCTCTAATACTGACTTTTCAGTTCTTATTTCAGTGTACTGACTTCTTTTAGCCCAATTAGGACTGAAGTCATACAATGTTTGATTTCTGCGTCTAGCTAAGGTCACAATTTTTGATGATACATTTTTAGTTCATCCACAATTTCAAAGTAAAATGATTGCCTTTCTTAAAATGTTAAATGTTCTCTCTCACACACATGCACACACACACACATAATGCATGATACATGTAATAGTAGTTATTGGAAACACAAGACTTGAAATTGAAAGAACCAAAAGAGGGCTGTATGGGAGATTTTGTATGTGGGGAACAGAGAAATGAGAAAAAAAATGTGATTATATTAAAATCTCGAAAAACAAATGTACATGTTTTCTATGAATAAAAAAATTGAATAATATAATATTTTGCACTGATGTGATTCAGGACAATCAGGTGTATTCTATCTTAGCACACAGTCAGCTGTGTTTCAGTAAACATGAGTATATATGTGTGCTGGACCTGCCCAAGTCATCTGTTGTTTTGATGTGGATAATGGTAGAACTCCTCATTCAGTGTGTACAGTATATATTCTCTTTTAAATTGACTCAAGAATTTTAGGTATTTTGTGTGTGTGAACTGTATAAAATAAAGCGCCCCTAAACTTCTTTCTTGGTCCACTTTCTTCTACTGTCTCCTTCCATCCTTTTACACAAAATGCTATCTAATGTGGATGGTACAGAGTGTTCCGTAGATGCAGCAGAAGAATGGACATTTTTTGTCTAGTCCATTCTGTTAGTTCCTGTCTTTCTATTGGAGAATTGAACATTCAAGTTGAGAGTTTTCAATGAACAATGTTTATTATTTCCCTTTATTTTGTAGTTATGGTGTGGGGAGTTTACTTCTTTATATTTGATGCTTGGGATTATTCACTTTTTGTCTGTTATTGGGTGTGGTTAACATTTTTAGATAGGAGTTTTGCTTTGATTGGCTTCTGTAGTGAAGGAGTTTTACAGAGATATTGCTCATATTTGGTTTAATTGTGCAATATATTTTTATTCACCATTTATTATTGAAAGTATACTGGATATAGTAATAAGGATCCCTTAAAGATTATATACAATTTGTCTCAGCCATTCTAGGTTTAGAATTTTTCTTGAGAGATCAGGAGTTACTCTAATGAGCCTGAATTTATATGCAACTTAGTCTTTTCAACTTGCAACTTTTAATATACCTTCTTTGTTTAATATAATTTTCTTTACATTTAGGGTTTTGATTTTATATGCTGAGCACAATTTCTTTTCTGGTATGCTTTGTTGTTTTCTATACTTTTTGTACTTTTATAGGCTACCCCGTCTTCATTAGGTTAAGGATATATTCTATTATTTTGCTGAAAATATTTCAGGGATTTTGATGTGAGTTTTGTCTTCTTCCTCTATTTCTATTATTCATAAATTATTTTTTTGCACTTTTTAGATATTCTGGATCTTTTGTGCATGGCTATTTAACATTTCTTTTGATGCAATTATCCAGTTGTTGTTGTTTCTTTATTCTTGTTGTTCATAATCATCTTCAACTTCATCTCTTCGTCCTCCTCCTGCTTTTCTTCTTGCTCCTCCTCCTCCTTTTTTTCTTTTCAAAATAGTCACTTTACTCATATATTCACCCTGATTAAAGTTTTCCCTTCCTCTAATCCTGGCAATTCTTTCCCATCTCCCCTTCTATCCTGTTTAAATTTACCCTCATATAAAACAAGAAGGGCTATAATGTATAATAAGAAAGTAAAATAGAGAAAATACAAAAACAATCACATCTTATTATAAAAGACCAACAAAAGAAAAAGAGCTCAAGGGGGGAAAATATGTAGACTTGTTCACACATGCAGAAATTTCATAAAATATTAAACATGAAACAGTAGTACACACAGAGGGTCCATGTAGCTTTAAAACTAGGAAAAAACTCTTCAGCAAATTAAAATGAGAAATGTGATAAAATTTTTAAAATGCATACCAGAATTACAGGACATGGAAATCCAAACGTGCCAGTGAGTGAAATTTTTGGCCATCTACCTTTTGGAATGTATGCTTAAAAGTACAATTAAGTGTAGTTCATTGGATAAAATGAGTGCACCTTGGAGAAAACTACATTTTCATTTGCAAGCACTTATCAATTAGAGATAGGGCTAGGGATAACATTAAATTCCTTTTGCATGCTGCCTCAGTCTCTCACAGCTTATATATTCTTCAGTCCTCTTAATTTATAATGCTTTCTTCTTTGATATCCTCTATCCTTTCTGGCTCTTATACTCTTCTGGCTGAATTACTGAAGAGTCTGAAGGGCATATTCTGAGGTCTCTCACTGACTGTCGATTTTCTCTATGGGTCTCTGAATTTGTCTCCATCAGATGCAGGATGACTTTTTTTTTTATGATGGCTGAACAAGATACTGGTCTATGAGTATAGCAGAATGGTGTCAATGGTCATTTTATTACTTTTAGTAGAATGCAGTATTTGCTTTTCCCCCAGAACCATGGTCTGTGTAATTTCTTTTTCTTGATCAATAAACCAGTGTCAGGTATGGATTCCATCATGTGAAGTGGGCCTTAAGTCAAACTATAGATTGGTTATTTACTCCTACAACTCTTGCACTAATATGTCTTACAGGTAGGAAACTGTCATAGTTCAAAAGTTTGGTAGCTGGCTTAGTGTTTGTATTTCTCCTCTTGTAGTTGCAGTGTACTTCTCATATCAAAGTTGCTAGAATGTAAGTGTGAAGGTTCTATGTAAGCACAAGCTCTATTTATCTATGTTCCATGTAAGTGTAAGTGTTATCTCCAGCAAAAGGGCACTGCAGTCAATTTGTGGAGAGCAGCCTATAGTCTTGGCAAAAGCCTATATTGTTTTGGCATTACAATCACACTACTTTGGCCAATACCTCAGTTAAATATAGACTATTACCAGTACTGGATGCTTTACTTAGTGACAAGAGATTTCCAGTTGGGACTTTCTTCTCTGGTGATTTCATTTATATTGGCTCTTAATATGAACATGATTTAAAATGTTTCTATTGCATTAGGTTTCCACTGTACCAAACAAATGACCCTTAATTTTACCTGTCTTTCCTCATGTTACCTTTTCATTGCCCTCTTCCTTTCCCAATATCCTTCAATTCTATCTTTTTAGCCCACCTTCCATTTGTTCCAAGTATTTTATTTCCCTTTCCTATGGAGAAATCTCTGCCTCCCCTAACCTCCAGTTTTTAATTTGTATGTATCCCCTGTGGTATTATGTCCAGTTGCTTGCATATCATACATCTTGCAACTAATATATATGTAAAAGCAAATACATACCCTATTTGTCTTTGGGGGTCTAGGTTCTCTCACTCTCAGTTACCTGCAAAGGTGCATTTACCTTCATGTTTCATGATTTGATTCTTTAAATGTCTGAGTAATGTTTTATTATGTAAATGCACTAGTACTATAACAAAAATAGTACTATGACAGAAAAACAGTTAAAATCTTCACAAATGATGCTGACCAAACTAGATGTCTATATGTAGAAACATGGAAATTGATGCTTATTTTCACTCAAAAGTCACCTCCAAGTGGATTAAAACCTCACAAAAGTTTATATACACTTAAAGTCTTG
This sequence comes from Meriones unguiculatus, assembly GCF_030254825.1. Lineage (NCBI taxonomy): Eukaryota > Metazoa > Chordata > Mammalia > Rodentia > Muridae > Meriones > Meriones unguiculatus. Next base: position 24,087 of record NW_026843690.1, read on the forward strand.
AAGTCAGCACAGATATTTGACAAAGATCAAGCATATCTGAGTTGCATGTTACAATAGCCTTCATACTATCTTTCAGCCTTGGTCTTGATCTCCACTTGCTACATGCTTAGAGGGCTTTCAATACATGTACAACCTGGGGCCATTGGAGCAATGGGAATTTTTTTTCATGAATCATTTATGCCTTCACCCTGGAGTACTGCTTCTTAGCTTCTCCAGGAAAATCCTGAGCATACTGCTCCTCTCATATTTAGGGGAAATATCAATTATCTGGCCCTACATAAATGTCTTTCTCATAAAAATGTCAAAAAACTCCTTATGAGACTTTAGCTTCAAGATAGTCTTGCAAAATCTACCCCTGTGTTTCCTCAAGAAGAAAATAATCAGAACATACTCTTAAAAAGGCAAACAAAGTTTCTAGAGCCAGGAGAGTTGATAGTATTTGAGATTAAATACCTTGTACTGCTGTATCCTCAGATGAATACTTGGCATATAAGATTAGGAGTTACATATGGTATGCCCTCAATGATTAGATAAAGATGTAAATGAATGACTGGAGACATCTTCACCTTACACTAGGGTCTGTAATGATGGACAAAGAATGTTTTATAAAAATGATTTTTAAAGTGAGGTATTAGGACCTCCTTTTCCTAGAAATATCAGCTTTCACATTATCACTGTGATGTTGTATGACCAAAATAATGAAAGAATACTTAGATTTAGCACATAAGTAAATTCTACAAAGATATGAGATATAGACAATGCATTATGCCAGGAATTTAATAACAACTGTTGCTGCTTTGGCTTAAATTGTTTTTCTTGAGGCTGTCCATTAAAATATGATAATATACTAATTGGGACAAAGCAATACGCCCAGGCTGGCTTGAAGATTTTCTACCTATTGCCATTGAATCTGAGAATGCGTCCAACCTGAGAATGGGGTTTCAGGCTGTGACAAATATGCCTCCATATTCTCAAAAATGTCAGGTTATGGCATTGATGAAGAAAAATGATAGTAAAAAGATAAGGTTTATCAATGATGACTAAATTTATGACAGATAAAACACCTATCTGGAGACAAAAAGGATATAATCTATGTTTTAGAAGAATGTGAATCTATCTTTTATTATTGAAATCTGTCTAAATAAAGAAGTACTCTGACTGCCAGTCCATCAAGACTTTAAGTTTCTTTGGACAACCATGTCTTACTCGTTTCTGCACCAACTTATTCTTCTCTCCCTCAACTGCTGGGGCTGATCCCCAGTCTTTTGCCACACTCTTTCTATTCTTTCACAGTAGGGTGAATAATCACAACTGAAGATCTAGAACTATATTCTTCAGAGTAGATAGGACATGTGATATCTGTTTTCTGGATTTGAGTTACCTAAATCAATATCGTCATTTATATTTCTATCTACTAATGTGCATACCATTTCACTTATCTATATCAGTTGAAGGATATTTAAGTGTTCTAATTTTGTACCTATTGTGAACAGAATAGCAATGAGTATGGTTGAGAAAATATTTTTGAAGGAGTATATTGAGTCCATTGTGCATAAGTCAATGAAAGTCATAAGTGGTTCATATGGTAGATTTATTTTCATCATTTTGAGAATTCTGAACACTGATTTCTGCTATGGATGTACAATTTTGCAAGCTCCCTTTGCCATAGGTCCAGGTTTTTGTCTGTCCAACAGAAGATGTTAACTGTCAACCTAATTCCTGTTTTCTCCAGAAAAAAAAAATACTAAGGAAAAATATATAGTACCTGTGTTATTTATCACAATTACTATTATGTAATTAAAATTTGAATACTTATATTGTCCACAAATTAAAAAGTAACATGTATAACTTACTAAAATGTGTTTTCAGAAGTAGTTTATATTCTGAAATAGAGTGTATCTATATAACATTGCTTAAATGAAGGGCTCTTTTAGTTATGGTTAGATATACATTTTATATAAACTTACTAAAATTAAGGGTAAATAATTTCATTTGAAGACACTAAGGTATTTTATTATAGTCCAGTTATTGGACTTAATGATGGGTAGGTCATGGTGCTTGAGAAAGATCCCCAAAACTATAGCTGTGCTGACAGATAAACACAAAGCCATGCAGGCCAGGACCAAACCCAGAGGATCCTCAAATGACAGGAAGGTCACTGCCATGGGCAGGCACTTGTTTCTCTCAAGGTTTGGGTACTCTTGAATTCAGCAAGGGATACACTCCTGCTGATCTGTGGGGAGAAAGTAAATCAACATCTCAACTCCTACAAGTCACTCCATGTTCAGTGCATGAAGAAAGATTTCCAATGATACTGTGTGCATCCTATCACATTCTCTTTTACTATAGTACCAAGAAGGACACTAAACATACATTATTTGTCATTTGAGGTAATGGTTGCCTAAGGTTTTTTTTCTAGCTAGATCTATGATTAAAGATGTGAGTATTTTTTGTGTTTTTCTCAGTCAATTGTGTTATTTATGCTTTATTCTGTCACCCTTGTTTATCATTAATTTTTACAATTTATTCACTTTGTATCCCAATTGTAGCCCCCTCTCTCTTCTCCTCTAGGTCCCAGCATCCCTCCCTACTTCTCTCCTATCCTTCTCCTGTAGTCCTCTGATAGGGAAGGTCCTATCAGACCCTGTCCTATCAGGTTCCTTTAAGACTCCCTGTATCCTATTCATCTGTAGGTTGACTAGGTGGTCCCACCAGGGAGAAGTGATCAAAAAGCAGGCAGCCAAGTTCAGAGACTGTCTCTTCTCCCCTTACTAGGGATCCCATAGGGACACTGAGCTGTCTATGTGCTACATCTGAGCAGGGGGTCTAATTCCTCTCATGCTCTTTGGTTGATGCATGAGTCTATGCAGGGCCCCAGGACCCAGATTTTTTTTTTGTCGGTCTCCTTGTGTGACTCCTGTCCCCTTTAGGTCCTTCTATCTCCCACTTCTTCAATAAGACATTTTGTGCTCTATACAAAATTTTGCTGTGGGTCTCTGTATCTGCTTCAATCACCTCTTGAGTGGAGTCACTTAGTGTTCATCTGTGAAAGGCTCCTATCCTGTTCTCTCTCTTCTATGCGTTCTGGCGTCTATCCTGTTTTCTTTTCTGAATGAGAATTAAGCATCTTCCCTATGTTTCTCTGTTTCTCCTTGTACTTTAGGTTTTTAAGGTCTGTAGATTTTAGTATGTCCAATCTATATTGTATGGGTAATAATCACTTGTAAATGAATATATACCATACATGTATTTCTGCTTCTGAGATATATCACTCAGGGTGATTTTTTTTAGTTCCATCCATTTGCCTGCAAATTTCATGATTTTCTTGTTTTTAATATCTGAGTAGTATTTCCTTGTGTAAATGTACCACAATTTCTGTATCCATTCCCCCATTGAGGGACATCTAGTTTGATTCCAGATTCTGGCTATTATGAATAAAGCTGTTATTGTCATAGTTGAGCAAATGTCCTTGTTGTATGGTTGAGCATCTTTCTGATATATGCCTAGGAGTTTTTTAGCTGAGTCTTGGGGTAGCAGTATTCCCAGTTTTCTGAAAAAGCACCAGACTGATTTCCGAAGCAGCTGTACAAGTTTAGATTTTCACCAGCAATGGAGGAGGGTTCTCCTTTCTGCACATCTTCTCCAGCATGAGTTGTCCCTTGAGTTTTTTCTCTTAGTCATTCTGTTGGGTGAGAGGTGGAGTCTCAGAGTCGTTTTGATTTTCATTTCTCAGATTTTTAAGGATGTTGAGCATTTTAAGTGTTTCTACACCATTCAATATTTCTCTGTTGAGAATTTCTGTTTAGCCTTGAATCATATTTTAAATTGGATTATTTGATTTGTTGGGTTATTTATATATTCTGGATATTAGCCTTCTGTCAGATGTAGAGTTGGTGAAGATCCTTTCCCAGTCTGTAAGCCATCCTTTTGTTCTGCTGACAGTGTCCTTTGCTTTAGGGAAGATTTTCAGTTTCATGAGATCCCATTTATTGATTGTTGATCTTTGAGCCTGTGCTGCTGGTGTTCTGTTCAAGAAGTTGTCTCCTGTGCAAATATGTTCAAGCCTCTTCCTCAATTTTTTTAATAACAGATTAAGAATGTTAGTTTTATGTTGAGGTATCTGATCCACAAGGAATTTACTTTTGTGCAGGGTGATAAGTATGGATCTATATGTATGTGTGGACATCCAGTTAGACAAGCACCATTGGTTGAAGATGTTCTTTTTTCCATTGAATGGTTTTGGCTTCTTTGTCAAAAATCAGGCATTGTAGGTGTGTGGGTTTATTTCTGGGTCTTTGATTCAATTCCACAGATCCACCAGTATGTTTCTATGCCAGTACCACACCGTTTTTACTGTTTTTCTGTAGTACAGCTTGAGATCCAGGATGGAGATACCTCCAGAAGTTTTTTATTGTACTGAATTCTTTTAACTATTCTGGATTTTTTGTGTTTTTTATGTAATGTTGAGAATTGTTATTTCAAGGTCTGTAAAGAATTGTGTTGGTATTTTGATGGGAATTGCATTGAATCTCTACATTTCTTTTGGTAGAATGGCCATTTTGCTGTTTTTTCTTACTGGTCAATGAGTATGGGAGATCATTCCATCTTATGATATCTTCTTCAATTTCTTTCTTCAAAGACTTGAAGTTTTTTATACAGATTTTGCACTTGCTTGGTTAGTCACACCAGTGCACTTTATGCTATTTGTAGCTATTGCAAGGTTGTTTTTTTTTCCCTAATTTCTTTCTCAGCCCTCTTGTCTTTTCTATACAAGAGGGCTTCAGATATTTTTTAGCATCTTTGTATACAGCCACTTTGCTGAAGGTGTTTATCAGCTGTAGTACTTCTCTGGTAGAATTTTTAGGGTCACTCATGTATACTGTCATATCATTTGTGAATAGTGATACTTTGACTTTTTCCCTTCTGCTTTGTATCCCCTTGATTTCCTTTAGTTGTTTTACTGCTCTAGCTAGAACTTCCAGTACTATGTTGAAGAGAAAGGAGAGAGTGAGCAAAGTTGGCTTGTCTCTGATTTCAGTGGGATTGATTTAAATTGCTTTCCATTTAGTTTGCTATAGGCTTGTTGTATATTATCTTTGCTGTGTTTAGGCATGTGCCTTTTATCTCTGATATCTCCAAAACTTTAAATATTAATGGAACTTGGATTTTATTAAATGCCTTTCAGCATCTATTGAGATGATTTTGTGGTTTTTGTTTCTCAGTTTGTTTAAGTCGTGGATTACACTGATGGATTTCTGTAGATTGTACCTCCCCTGCATGCCTAGAATGAAGCCTACTTGGTCAGGATAGGTGAGATATTTGATGTTTTCTTGGATTCATTTTGCGAGTATTTTATTGAGTATTTTTGTTTCAATATTCATAAGAGAGATTGGTTTGAAATTATCTTTTTTAGTGTATCCCTGCCTTTTAGTTAGCCTTTGTGAGGTTTAGGTATCAAGGTGAATGTGGCCTCATAGAATGAGTTTGGTAATGTTCCTTATTTTTCTGTTTTGTGAAATAGTTTGAAGAGTATTGGTGTTACCTCTTCTTTGAAGGTCTAGTAAAATTCTGCGCTGAAACCATCAGGCTCTGGGCTTTGCTTGGCAGGGAGAATTTGATGATTGCTTCTATTTCATTAGGGCATATAGGTCTATTAATTTAGTTACCTGATCCAGATTCAACTTTGATAAGTGGAATCTAGCAAGAAAATATTCCATTTCATTTAGATTTTCAAATTTTGTGGCATATAGACTTTTAAGGTAAAACCTAATGATTTTTTAATTTCCTCAGTGTCTGTAATTATACCTCCTTTTATTTTCTGATTTTGCTGATTTGTATAGTGTCCCCCTGTGTTTTAGTTAGTTATGCTAAAGGTTTCTCTATCTTTGTCATTTTCTCCAAGAACAAGCTCTTGCTTTTGTTTATTTTTTGAATTGCTTTCTTTGTTTCTAATTTATTGATTTCTGCCCTAAGTTTGATTATTTCTAGCCATATACTCCTCTTGTGTATGTCTGCTTCCTTTTGACTAGGTCTTTCAAGTGTGCTGTTATGTTGATTTGAGATGCTTCAGATTTCTTTATGAAGTCACTTAGTTCTACGAACTTTCCTCTTAGAATTACTTTCATTATGTCTCATTAGTTTGGGTGAGTTGTGCCTTCATTTTTGTTAAATTCTAGAAAGTCTAATTAGTTTATTTTTTCTATAATCCAGCTGTCATTGAGTAGAGTTCACTTTCCATGCATATGCAGGCTGTTTACTATTTTTGTTACTATTAAGGTCTATCTTTAGACCATGTTTTTCTAATATGATACAAGGGATTATATTGGTATAATGTTTTTTTTTTGGATGTATACAATTTACCCTTGTTCATTCAAATGCTGATTTCTCTATTCCACTGCCTGGTTTCAATGCAAATATTGCATTGTGATGCTTTTTCTAAGCATCGCCTGTCTCAAGTTTGCATAAACATGCCACCATTTGTTCTCTATATTGTCAATTAAAACAACCAGCCCCAATACTGAATAATGGAGAGGATAAGGTGAGACATCCTGGTCCAGAGTGGGAGGAAGAGAAAGGAGACAGGAGAGGAGAGGAGGAGAATCTGCAGGAGAGGGCTTGGCACCACATGCAGAAATTAACTGGAACTAAAATATCACAAAAAGCAAGTATGATGGGTGAACCTGAATCCTAGGAATCTCTGCGGGCGTGGAGGTTTAGGTTGGAGTAACTGTTAGCCAACATTGTGCTCTAGGTTAATTAATTAAATCCTAGTCTCTGTGTGGTGATTTGGTTATACAGCTGTTTAGGAATAACCACTGCTTAACCAAAAGATTTATCAATAGTAAATATTAATAATCTACAACAAATGGCACTCAACTAATCTAAGTATCCACACCCTTTAAATCCTACTTTAATTTAATTTGGTGGGGGAGAGGAATAAGCTCTCAGTGATACAACCCAAACTTTAAACCTAAAAACTCCCAGATAAATTACTGGCTCTTTAAAAGAGACTCTTAAACATGCCTCAGAGCAAAAGACAGCCTACTGTGGGCAGACCTGAGACTGAACAAAACTGGTTGCAACTACAGTCTAACAGGATGAGAGATAAAACAGACTTCTTTGAGCTTGGCTGATAATCTCTTCTACAGTTTTAAGACAGAAATAAAGGAAAGTTTAGAAATTATGACCATGGTTACATTCATATTCCTCAATTTAACTTTAAAAATTGTTTTAGCCTTTTATGTGTTCTCAAAGGCAAAGGCTTTCGAAAAAATACTGGAACAACACAAAGAACAAGTAGAACAATATGAAGAAAAAAATGAAGGTTGGAAACAGGACATAAAACGAGATACAAAAACTTACAGAACATGATAAACAACAGGAAAAGAGGGCAGAGGTTTTAGAAAATATACTGGAAAACACAAAGAACAAGTAGAACAATATAAAGAAAAAATTAAATGTTAGAAGCAAGGCATAAAACAAGACATTCCAGAGATTATTGAACAAAACAAAAAATAGAGAGATGGGTGTAAAATATGGGTACAGACCTTAAAAAAAGAGTTTAGAATACTAAGTAATACTCAGGCAGACGCAAAAGATAATAATATAGAAAGCCAAACAAAGTTGGTTAGAAAACAAATGTTAGCTTATCCAGTCAGTGTACAACAGAGACCAGCAGATGATTACCCACAGGATTACCATGAGGCTGAATGGCACCCTGTGGAAGTGCTAGACCTGAGAAAGTTTAAAGAGAGTGTCACCAATTTTGGAATGCATTCACCATTTGTTAAACAAATGCTGACTTCCTGGCCAATCAGTATAGTAATCCCAAAGGACTGGGAGGATATGGCAAAGACAATAAAAGAACCTGAGCCATATTTACAATGGCTATCATGGTGAAGAGAAGAGGCTAGAGAGATAGCATACAAAATAGAGCCAGGGCTGTTGGTATTTTTAAGGAATGGCTGCTTGGTGATGGCCAATAGGCTCACACAGAGATACAAGCTGTATATAATGAAGAAACCTTAGTATTATGTCACCTAGCAGCCTTAAATACCTGGGACAAGGTTGAGGGATCAGGAAAAAGGCTTGAGCCATTCTCTCAGGTCATACAAGCTCCAAGTGAAACATTCACTAATGTTTTGCAAAGCTGTGGATACAAGTATATCAGATCCACTAGCTAGAAAAGCACTAATAGAACCTTTAGCTTTTGAAAATGCAAAGATTTTGATTGTAAAGAGGTAATACGGCCATTAAAAGCAAGGTGTGCACAAATAGACGAATGTGTTATAAATAGGATTGACATCAGACCTCAATTTGACCTTGATAGGAGAAGCTACCCCTAAAAACATTGGGAAATGTCTTAATTTTGATGAGCAAGGTTGCTGCAAATGGAGTTACCAGGAAAAACAAAATAATTCAAAAAGGGAGCCTATACGTCCTAGAATATGCAGAAGATGTGCAAGGGTTGACATCGGATAAGTGAATATAGAGCACAGATAAATGGGGTAATTCTTTATCAAAAAATGCCTGAAGGGGCCTGTCTCAAGCCCCAATACAGGACAGGGATACTCCTCCACAAGAAAGATAAACACCACTGCTCTGGGAATAAACATTAAAAATTTCAACAGTGAGGCCAGGGTAGGTTTTATAGGTAAATAAATAAAAAAAAAAGGAAGGGAAGGGAACAAAAAAGCAAATATATTGGCAAACCTCTATAAATGATCATAGGGCAAAGTTAAAGATAATTTTAAATAGTATTGAAATTGAATGTGTGGTGGATACTGGGACTGATGTCACAATTATTACTTGTAAATCCTGGCCTCCAAATTGGCCACTTCAGGAGGTGGATATTCAATTCCAAGGAGTTGGGACTTTATCTAAAGTGAAACAAAGTGTTAGATGGTTTAAATGTACAGAACCAGAAGGTCAAATAAGAAAACTAAGACCATATGTGGCTGAGATAGCCATAAACTTATGGAGAAGAGATGTGTTACAATAATGGAAGACCCACATTAACATCCCCCCATGTTATGAGGCAAAAAACAGGTAATACTCCTGATAAAGAAGCTAAAATTATTTTAAAATGCCATCAAAAACAGTTTCAGACTGTCCAGGCTGTCCATAAACAAAATACAGCAGAGGCCATTTTTCAACTGCCTGTTGGAAAGCCACTGCTGATAAAATTCCCACAGCCTTACCACTAAGGTGGTTGGAAAACCAACCTATTTGTATTGAACAATGGTCTATGAGTAAAGAAAAATTACTGGCACTAGAACAGCTAGTCCTGGAACAACTGGAGGCTCAGCATATAGAGGAGTCCAACAACCCTTGGAATTCTCTGGTATTTGTCATCAAGAAGAAATCTGGCAAATGGAAGATGTTAACAGATCTCAGAGCCATTAACAAAATTATTCCAGCAATGGGGTCATTACAATCCGGAATCCCATTGCCTTCCGTGTTACCTAAACAATGGCCTATTACAGTGATTGATATAAAGGATTGCTTTTTCACAATTCCTTTACATGAGTATGATAGGGAAAGGTTTGCTTTCTCAGGACCCACTTTGAATAGAAGCTGTCCAATAAAGAGATACCACTCGAGGGTCTTACCACAAGGGATGTTGAACAGTCCTACTTTGTGCCAATATTTTGTACAACAACTGTTGGAGGTAATTTGTAAGCAGTTTCCTCAATGAATAATTTACCACTATATGGATGATATCTTATTGGCTGATTCAGATAGAAAAACATTAGAAAATATATTTGATGAAATAAATAGAACTTTGCCTTGTTGGGGTTTAGAGATTGCGCCCGAAAAAGTACAAAGAGGAGATTCTATTAATTACCTAGGATACAAAATAGGTCTACAAAAAAACTCAACAACTTGGAAGAACCCAATTAAAAACTCTCAATGATTTTCAAAAAATTACTGTAAGATATTAACTGGCTATAGCCTACATTTTGTTTAGCTACTCAAAGCTAAATAACTTATTTTAAACCTTATATGATGATAAGGACTTTAAATGTCCAAGAACGTTATCAACTGAAGATGAAAATGAATTGGCTCTGGTAGAAAGGAAATTACAAGATGCATATATAGACCATATTGATCCAAAGACGGCCTATATTTTGGTTATCTTGCTTTTCACTCATTCTCCCACAGGAATTCTAATGCATAAGGTGGACTGTGTCTTAGAATGGGGTATTTTTGGTACACAAGCAAAATAAAAAAAAATTAAAAATCGATATAGAAAAGTTCCTGAATTACTCTTAAAAGGAAAAATGAGACTTCATCAGTTGGCTGGAATAGATCCAGCTGAAATTGTGGTGACCTTTCCCAATGCTGAGATTGTATCATTATGGGCAGTGAACGGATATTGGCAAAGAGCTTGTTGTGAGTTTTTCGGAGAAATCAGCAACAGATACCCCAAAATCAAGTCACTTCAGTTTATAAAAAGAAACAATTGGATTCTTCCTCATATAATAAAAGGAACTCCAATTTTTGGAGCTCCCATATTTTATACGGATGCCAATAAATCAAAAATGGCAGGTTCTAAGTCAGAAAATCTGAGTAAAGTGATGGAGAGTGCTTATGATTCAGTTCAAAAATCAGAATTATATGCAATTCTCTTGGTGTCATCAAATTTTCAAGAATTTCGTAATATAGTCACTGACTCTCAATATGCAGAAATTATTGTTCTACATATAGAAACTTCTGATCTAATTCAGGATTATTTGGACTTAACTTCACTGTTTCTTCAATTACACCGAGTAATAAGAAATAAAAATAATACATTGTATATAACATAGATCAGATCTGATATGCATCCACCAGGCACTCTAGCACAGGCAATGATGAAATTGATCAACTATTGACAGGAAGTTTGTTTGAGGCCTCAGAATTTCATTTTAAAAACAGTATGTTAACAGCAAAGGTTTAAAAAGAGAGTTTTCTATCACTTGGCAACAAGCCAAAGAAATTGTGCGAAAATGTCCCACTTGTTCTTTATATAATTAAACTCCACTACCTGCAGGAAGTAACCCAAATGGTAAACAAAGAAATGAAATTTAGCAAATCATGTGTTTTATTTTATAGAGTTTGGTAAACTGAAATATGTGCACCATACTATAGACACATATTCAGGGTTCCAATGAACAAAAGCCACAAGTTCTTTTTTCTTTTTTCAATGCAGTTTATTCAGGAACCTTGAACAATCATCTGACCCTGGGAAAAGCCAGCCCACAGGTTAAATATCCTCTGGGTAGCCAACCTCAGCATGCCACGTGGGCAATGAAGATAGGTCCACATACATGGAAGCAAGCCAGATCCTCAGCCTTAGCCAAATGCGGAGTTGTTTGTGACAGAGAGCACTCACCATCGGGAAGGTGGAAGGCGGAAACCAGCTCCATCTTTCAGGCGAAGCCACAAGTTCTAAGAAGGCTGATTTAGTTATTACAAATTTATTAGAAGTTCTGGAAGTTATGGTTATGCCTACACAAATCAAGTCTGATAATGTTACAGCATATGTCTTTAATAAAATGGAAAGATTTTTTTACATATTATAAGCTAAAACATGTAACAGGTATTCCACAGAATCCTGCCAGTCAAGCAGTCATTGAAAAATTGAATCATACTTTAAGGGACATGCTTAACAAACAGAGAGGGGTTTTAACCCCCCCCCCACGAGATAGATTACATAATGCTTTTTTGACCTTAAATTTCTTAAATGTTAATGAACAATAAACAACAGCTGCACAAAGACACTGGGTTATAGAAAAAAAATTGCTGAATTATTTCAGCCTATATATTTCAAAGATACCCTAACTTCACAATGAACAGTAGGGGATGTATTACATACTGGGGAAGAGGTTTTTCATATGTTCATACAGGAGAAGAGAAATTATGGGTTCCTTCAAAACAAATAAAAATCAGATATCACAGAGGAAGACCACCCGAAAACCTTGGTCACACACAAGAAGAAAGAAATTAAGAATACCAAACAAAACAGGCAATATAAATTGATAATCGCTTCACATAATTCTAAAGCTGACTGAGACATAAAAAATGTCTCTAGCCAGAACTTCAGCAGTACATGACCAATAAATCCTTGGCTATAATATCCTCAATTTTTATTATGTCATTCTTTTAATTGGCATTGATAAAATTGGTTTACAGTTTAATTTCATTCTGAACATCTCATACATTTATAATTTTAGAACTGTATAATGCTTGTGAGAAATTATATGTTTGCAGAACAAAAGGAGTGAATACTGGAGATGCTGGACCAAACCTGACAGAATTTTTCTTCCAGCATGCTGAGATATTGACACATCTGTTTGTATCTTGCATGTTCCAGAATTGTGCTTGTTCCTGCCTCAACAACTTCAATTGCTGTTTCTCATCACGGCCTGCTCCCAAGAGAGCTTTGAAGAAAGCTACAAATCTTAATTGGTCCAGCATTTTAAACTGTTCTAAACAGGACTTTTATTATTTTCTCAACATTCAAAGACTGGACCACAAATATTGCTTACTTAATTAAACATTTTTCCAATTTTCTTTGGGCCCCCAACAGGATTTCTGCATGTCCAAAATGTCAGCTAGAAGAAATCAATGAGAATGATGTCATATTTTCCTTAAGGGGGATTGGGTAGGTTTTTGGTTGTTTTCTGTGGCTACAAGTGTTTATTGTCATTGGGAGATGTTTATAAATTACTAATGGTATTATTCAGAGTGAAACTGTTATGCCATTTTGGGAAACCCAAAAGACCTGGGATACACTCTGCTGTAAATACATGAGGTTTTTAAAATTGTATACGTGTTCAGACATGGGACACAAACTTCCTGTGGACACAGGACAGGAATGTAGCCCTGAGATCTAGGGAAGCAAGGTTTTTATGGGGCAAAACTGCAAGCAGGGACTTACATGCTTTGGCTTTACATGATTGTGTAATGGAAACTCAGTTTGAAATGATTGGTTACTTTGGGCATCAAGACCACAAACAGTTCTGGCCTGGTCCTATGGGCCAGTTTCCTAGCAACTGTATAATTAGTGGGCAGGAAAGAATGCAGTAAGGTTAATTTGTCCCCTTAAGGCTAGTTCTTCCCCAAAGGAGGCTGGACATGTTTCCAACTAACTAGGCTTTATTCATGCTTATGCTTTAAACTTTAAAACAATACCCACTGATTTTAAGTCTTTGCTCTCTCAAATCCACTAAGAATTAATGTAATTGAGATTTTAAAAATGAAATAAAATGAAGTTTCAAATCTTTCTTCCATCTGCTATTTTTCCCATAAACTCTACTGTGTGCCTTCCTTGGGAAAGGAACCTGTTTCTGACAATGTGCCAGCAGGCCTGGCTCTGATTTTTTTTATTTCAATCTTATTATTATTATCATTATTATTATTAATTTGGGTTTTTGAGACAGGTTTTCTCTGTGTAGCCCTGGCTTTCCAGGCCTCATTGTATACCAGGCTGGCCTCGAACTCCCAGACATACTCACAGACATCTACCTGCCTCTGCCTCCCGAGTGTTGGGATTAAAGGTGTGTGCACTGTGCTTGGCAGGACTTTCTTATAGCCTGGTTGAAGTCATACTTTATGACTTAGGACATGTGAGTGTGAAGAGCTGGCAGGGGTGCAAACCCTTCCTTTTGGAGAGAGGGTTTCTCTTGTGGCCTTGCATGTCCTGAACTCGTTTTGCAAACCCAGATGGCCTGGAACTCACACCAGCCTCTGCTTGCCCCACTGACAGCCACAGGCATGCGACACCACACCTGGCTTCTTGTTATAGTCTTTAAGAATGATTTATAATCTCTGTCTGCCTTCCTGGGACCAGCTCTGTTTTGACTGGGAGAGTTTGCAATCACTAAAAGAAAGGGGGGCAGGGACCCCAGGATTCCTTCTGCAGTGAGCAGGGACTGGCTGGGCCCTGGCTGAGCAGGGAATTTAAACTGGACACATTTAAACTGGGAATTCATAAATTTAAGCTGGGGCTGTGTGTGCAATAAACTAGCTTTACTTACTAATGGACCCTTGTGCTTTTTTCCCTTCTTCTAAGAAGTGTAAATCCCATCTATTTGTTTATTTTTACACGTATGACTGTTTTGCCTGCATGGATAGGTGTGCCTGTGTACCAGGTGGATGCCTGGTGCCTGAAGAGGCAGCATTGACAACCCACAAGTATACCTTTGAGTTTTTCTTTTGCCATCTATTGCTTCTCATGGGACCTACACATTAGTCTGGTTTGTTGCCTCAATGAGAGTCCCTTGGAGAAAAATAAGATTTTCATTTATTATCATTGTTATTATTATTGTTATTATTATTATTAAATAGGGAAGGAGTGTTCTTTTTGGAGGGATGGACACTTTATTTATGATTCATAGTGTAGTTCTCTTTATTATGGAAGATTTTTTTATTATTTGTACACTATTCTGTCTGTATGCCAGAGGAGGGCACCAGGTCTCACGATAGATTGATATGACCATGTGGGTGCTGGGAATTGAGCTCAGAAACTCTGGAAGAGCAGCCTGTGATCTTAAACTCTGTGCTATCTCTCCTGCCCCCTTATTTCTTATTTTTATTTTTTAAATTTTTATTTATTCATTTTACATCCCTGTCTTAGACCTCCCCTTCTTCTCCTTCTCCTTCCAGTCATACCCTCCCTTTTTTTCCACTATCATCCCTCACCTGGCTCTTCAGAAAAGAGGATCACCCTGCCTCTCCTGTGCATACCCACCCACCCCAGCATATCAAGTGGCATCAGGACGGAACACATACTCTTTGCCTGTTGAGGCAACCCCAACAGGGGAAAGTGAAAGAAAAGATAGCTTGTGGGTCAGGGTGCATTCATATGTGTGTTGTTCCTGCTGTGTTTACAAGGCCTTGTTACCCTTGTGTCCTTCATCCACTCTGGCGCTTACACTCTGCACACAGAGTTTCTTGAGCCCTTAGGGGCTTAGGGTTTCTTGCAGACATCTCATTTAGGGTGGAATGGTCCAAGGCTTCTCACTGTTTGCATATCAACTGGATGTGGGTCTCTGTATTTATTCCCATCTCCTGCAGGAGAAATTTCCAATGATGGCCTAGCAAGGCACTAATCTGTGAGTATGGCTGTGCTCCTTTAGCACAACTGTAGCATTTAGATTTCTCTTATGTCCTTGGCCTCTGTAGACTCAGGTTCCTGGCCAATCAAGCAGTATTGGATCAAGGTTCCTTCTCATGGAGTGGGCCTCCTGAAACCCAACTAGATATTAGTTGGTCTCTTCTGTGACCTTTATACCACAAGTGCACCAGAAAATCTTGTAGGCAGGTCACTGTTGGAGAGTGAAGGGTGTATGGCTGGGTTGGTGTGTACTTTTCTCTTCTGGTGGCATGCAGCGTATGTTCCTGTATCGCAAACAGCAGTCTATAAGGGTGAAGGTTCTCGGTAGGGGCCAGCTGGGATTCGCTGTGTCCAATGACTTGTGAAGGTGTTGTCCTCAGCAACAGAATCTTACCATCAGGTTGGGGAGAGCACTGGAGGATGGACACAGGTGGGGGGCCCCAGGCCCTGCTTTGATCTAGCACAGAGACCTCCTGCGTACCGACTCCACAGGACTCTGGGAAGCCTGCTCTCAAGACACGCCCTTGTCTGTTCTTATTAAATTGAAATAAATACATAGTATTAAATGAAAACATCATATATATAAAGCTAGTTATTAAGTGACACGTGTGCTCCACCAGAGGGCACCAGATTCCTTGACAGATGGTTGGAGCGCCACCGTGTGGTCCCTGGGATGGAACCTGGCACCTTGATAAGAGAGGGATTTTCTGTGTCTGATGGCTGTTGCGATGACAAAGGTCGGCTTTTTTTTTTTTTTTACGATTCATCCATCCATGTATTCATTCATCCATTCATTCATTCTGCTTGTGCACCAGAAGAGGGCACCAGATCCCATTACAGCTGGCTGTGAGCCACCATGTGGTTGCTGGGAATTGAACTCAGGAACTCTAGAAGAGCAGCCAGCGTTGTTAACCTCTGAGCCATCTCTCCTGCCTCCAGTTATTTTTTAATATTTAAAAGACATTTATTTTCCCTGTGAGCGCGTTTCTGCCTTCCCAAGACTAGTCCTCCTTTGACTGGGCGACTCAAAATTAATTTTAAAAAGGGGGAGGGACCTCAGGATCCCTTCTCCAGGGACCAGGGACCAGCTGGACTTCCTCTGATCAGGAGAATTCAAAGCGCTCATTTTTCCTGCACACAAGTGCAGCAGCCCTGTGTGTTTACTTCCGGTACCAGGGGGCGGGGCGATGGCATCACAAATTGGCTCTGAAAGGCTCCTGAACCTGAAGACTGCGAGGGGCACAGGGCAGGGACATTGACAGAACACCAGGGACCAGGGAAAACACTGTGCGCTTTGTGACGACGGGGAAAGCGCTTCCGGGGGATACTTCTGGGTCCTGACAGAGCTCTAGGCTAAGTAGGGAGGAGGAGGATAGCTTGTGAGGGTGTAATGCGATAAATACAGCATTCTGGGAATTGTATTTTTGCGTCTGCAACTCGGCAAAGCGACGATATAGTGAGACCTGGCTATGTTACTACAAACAATCCCAGAAGTCCTTGCTCTGAGACAGTTCTCACTGAGGCTCCCAGCAGGCACAATGCACTCTGGGATTATTTGTAGTTCCCTGGCTATGGAGTGCTTGGCTTTAAGAATTTCCGTGTCTGGGACATTTCATCATGAATTCAGTAAGGATGTTCACAATCGTACAAGATAAAACAGATAATTTTTTTTTTTTTTTTTTTGTCTATGAGACACCTAGAATACAATGTGAGTGGCTGGAAGTGGAGCTGAAATGCGGTAGATAGATTTAAGATTGATTTAAAGCCTGGACAGCTCCTAAGAGGGTGGATGGGGTATTGGAGCTTTTGGACAGGACTGTGCTGGATGTTAAGTGGAACGCGAGCACCCACAAGCATACATGCCATGTCTTCAATGTGTTATGTACTGTTGAAAAAGCAGGCGCTTGAGGACAACTATAAGGTTATATTCCAAGAATCTGGCAGTTGGTGTAAATTCAAAGTTCAAGAGTTAGCACAGCACCTCTTCATTTTCCTAGTTCCTCATTCTGCATCCTGTTATTTTCAGGTATTTCAGACCGAACAAACAGCATCTTTTCAGGCTGAAAATGGACTGTAGTTTTCTGTTCAGATAGGTAGTAGCATATGATTCTTGAGGATTCTCTTAGAAAACCCTTCCCAGTAACTCAAAAGTTGACTTCTCATGCCTGGTGTTGGAGTTTTTGTTAGATGGAGGGACAATTGTCATCACAGATGGCAAAATTTCATTTAAACTAAATTTTAGTTTTATACAATAGCTTACATGGATTATACATATCTTAGATAGTTACTAATATTATTCCATATTACTTTTTCAGACATCCTTACCTTACCATCTTCCCTTTTGTATTTCTTTCTGTCTTACCTCCGAAATTATTATACCCCCTTCAAGTTTTTCCCATTTCCTCTTTCAAATCTCTATACCTTTCTACTTCCTTCTGCCCCCACACACTTCCATTCTCACCTTGGAAATGGTCACTATTTCATTCTTGGTTTTTTAATTACTGCCGGATATAGACTCACATATGAGCACACACATATTCAGTTTAGAGCTGGGAAACTTAGAAGAGAGAATATGTGGAATTTGTCTTTCTGTGTTTGGATTACCTCATATAACATGATTTTTTTTTCTAGTTCCATCTATCTACCTGCAAGTTTTATGTTTGCATACTACTCAATAGTGATGCATTTTAAAATCATGACCTAAAGAGCTTATATTTAATTAATTTTTAAGGTTATTTAATAATTACATCATTTTGTGCATTCTCTTTTCTTCCCTCCAAAACTTCCCACAGACCTCTCCTATTTCTCTTTCAAATTCATCTTCTTTTTTCAAATTTGTATTATGCTCTTAATATAAGTTGCTCAGTTTAATAATGTTACTTCCATGCATGTTTTCAGGGTTGATTGCTTGGTATTGGATAACTAAATGATTTTATGCTCTTTCCTGGAAAGATTTTTTTTCTCATACTTTCAGCATTTATTAGTTCCCTGCAGATTTTTGTGTAGGATTAAGGACAATGGTTTCTTCCTAGACCACTTTTGCATGTCTATTAGCATTTTCAATTTTTAGTTCGTTTTTATACAGGTATATTGGTAAGCCTTTTTTTCTTTATTTTTTTTATATTGGTCCATCTTATGGGTGTAGCTTCTGGTATTATTAGGAGACACATTACCAGACCATACTCTGATCCTCTGCCATATATATATATATATATATATATATATATATATATATATATATATCCTGTTATGCATGATCACTGAGTCTTAGATCTGGGAATTGTTTTGTAGATGTATCAGATGTGACTGTTCTCCAGAATTCTGCCTTGTGATTGGTTGTGGTTTTCAGTCATGATTGTGGTTCAAGGAAAAGCTTCCTTGGTCAGTGGTGAACTATACTTATCTATGTGCATTATTAAAAGCATTTAGGTTGCTACATGTTTATATTCATGCATGTACTTACATGTATTATAGGGACTTATGTAGATAATTCACAGTATGATTGCTTAAAACTCTTTAAAAATTTACTGTTATTAATTTATAAATTTATTATTTATAAATTTACTGTTATTAAGTTATAAATTTACTGTTTTACCTACTTCCTTCTTTTATATTTATCCTGTAAAAGACCTGGGGTCTTACAGCTCAAGAGTTCAAGATCGCACTCTTCTCAGGAATTCCCACAGACCACAACTCAATGCAAAAGCAAGAGTATTTTTTTTATTTCAATCGCGATAGGGTCACCCCTCAAAAGGCAGGAGATGGCCCCAAGCATGCAAAGCACAGGGTTTTTATACTTAAAAATCTGGCCACTTTTGCTCTATACATTGATTGGTCAGCAAGAATAGCATGAAGATAGTTTACGCCTAGTTGTTTGCAGTTTTTGGCCATTTGTGAGTTTTCTCAAAACAACTCACCCTGCCCTTCAAGAGCTACCTGCCTTTGGCTTCAATTCAAGGCTATCTCAGAGCAGTTCATCCTGCCATTTGAGACCTATGTGCCTCTGGCTTTAATTCAAGAATGGGAATGGTCACAGCTGTTTTTCTTTTACAGTTGTTTTCATTCTCGGGTGAGCTCTCATCCCCCTTTTCTTTGTGCTCCAATTTTAACCCTAAAATTGTGGATGAATCTCAGAGAGAGATCGATACTGCCTCTGGAGCATCAGGACCTGAACCACACTTACACATTCCCTGACAAAGGCCAGTAATTGGTTAACAATACAGGGTAATATTGTGACAAGGAACAAAAGGGTAGCAAAAGGTCCCAGTAAGAGAAGCACATAGGGGAGCATACCATTAAACCCATTCCAAAAAGGATATTCTATTAATTCTCATCTTCTGTTTTCAAGATCTTTTTTTTAATCTTTCCTTTAACAATGTCTGATTTATTAGTGTAAAAAACGGCATTTCTCCTGTGGGGCTAAGCAGATTCCTCCTTTTTCAACCGTAAGGAGGTCTAATCCCCTCTGGGTCTGGAGAAC
Organism: Meriones unguiculatus; assembly: GCF_030254825.1. Classification (NCBI taxonomy): domain Eukaryota; kingdom Metazoa; phylum Chordata; class Mammalia; order Rodentia; family Muridae; genus Meriones; species Meriones unguiculatus. The sequence continues at coordinate 43,670 of NW_026843690.1, forward strand.
TACTTCTGCTAAGGAATTGAGCTGGTCTTGGAGGTCATTGATGGTGCTGGTGCTCGAAAGCAATTGTACATCATTAATTAACTGTTGGGACAGTTTGTTGTATTTATATAATAAAACACCCAAGCCAGCTGACCCAGCGCCTATGGAAGCACTCAGCCCAGTTCCCACTAACAGAGGAATGAACTGAATGGCTCTCTTCATTCTTCCAGCCATTAAGTCAAAGGTGGTGACTAGGACTGGCTCATCCCCTGGAATGATGCTAAGATCAGGGAGTTGCCTGTACACAGGTCCCAGTCCAATCTGTGGGCAAGAATGTATAGGCTTTATTATTCCTGCATAAGAAAACAGTGTTATTGTCAGGGCAGAGAGCTGTGGAGATGTCAATTGCTGAATCACAAATGGCAAAGGTAGCATCCCCTACAGGTAGATCTGAGCTATCATTTTTGTAGGGTTTTGTCAAACAAGTAACATTTTGCTTGAAGAGAGGCTGCACTCTCAGAGAGGGTGCTGAGTGTCAGGACCCCTCAGCAGTGGAATAAGTGGCGTTGGGGGGCAGCTCCAGAGGAACAGGCTGCCCTTGTCAGAGGCGGAGCCAGAAGTCACTTGCAAGCGAAGGGTTGGTGTCATTTAGGAGGCTATGAGTGTCAGTAATAATATCTACAGTCTGGGGGTCTAAAATAAAGTTTCCTCTACTATCAGGAAGAACCAGAGGGTGGTAATTGAGGGACGAGTATTCTTTTTTCTATTAACTCTTCAATGCATTGTTTAACCTGTTCTTGTCTGGCCTGATCCTGCACCCCTCCTCCATCTGAGAGGTGAATGGGAGGTACCTTTCTTCAGCGTACAGGCTTTCCTACCATCCCAGAACAAGGGGCTTGGAGTAATTAAGATCCATGGACTCCTGTTGGCATACTGTGGAAACAATCGTCTATCCTCATCTCCTCCCTGATTTGGTTCAATATGGCAGTGAAATAGGTGATGTTATCTTTTCCAGTACATTGTTGCACAACCCTATAGCAACTGCTATGCACAACCTGTTCATAGGTATCACAAGGGCAAGGCACGGGGCACCCATTTACATAAGGAATCATCTTAGGCTTAGTTACACAATGCCATTCTAAACTTGGGGTACTCCCTGAAGGTTGTAGGGCTCTATATGCCCATGTATCGCCAAACTCAACTTGAGCATAGGCCTTGTTGGGGCTCCAAATCTCACCAATAAGTAAGGCTCTGCCATTCATCACACCACCCTTGCAATCACAGGGTTTACCATACATTGCTTCCAGGGCCTTGTGAGCCTGGTGAGGATCACCAAAACTCCAATTGAGTAAAAACAGCACCACCCAGAGGTACCATTGTCTGTCCACTTTACTGGTCAAAGAGTTCATTGTCCCTGATGAGTTTCAGTTTTAACAGGTTGCTGGAGGCTTGGACTTTCCAGGTGTCAGAAGGTTTATGAAGAGCAGGCTTGACATATGACCCATGGATCCAAGCTGCAATGCTCTCTACTTTGACGGCTGTTGGGGTGTTGAGCAGGACACAATAAGGAACCTTCCAACGAGGTTCCAAATTCTGGCTGCGGTGTCATAACAAGTACACCATCTCTCCAACCTAGAACTAATGGGGGACCTCCAAGGACCTGGGCGCATATGCACTACCAACCTTGCTCCAAATCTCTTTCTGAATAAGTTGCAGTCCTTTTCACCTGGACAACAAGTCAGAGTTACCACTAATTATGTCAATGGGGTCCCCAAGAAGAGTCAGGGTAGCAGGAACCCCATATAGTAGTTCAAAGGGAGTTAAGCCTAGTATGGAGGGAGTACTTCTGACTCTAAAGAGGGCCAAGGGAAGGATCACTGCCCAGTCACCATCAGTCTTCATGGTCAATTTAGTGAGAGTCTCTTTGAGAGTTCTATTCATTCTCTCTACCTGTCCTGAACTTTGAAGTCTATAAGCACAATGTAACTTCTAATCAAGTCCCAGAAACCTGACCACCTCCTGGTTTACCTGAACAACAAAGGTTGGCCCATTGTTTGACCCAATTACCTTTGGAATACCAAACCGAGGAAAAATGTCTTCCAGAATCTTTTTGGCCATGACCAGGGAGGTTTCTTTCTTTGTGGGAAAAGCTTCCACCCATCCTGAGAAAGTGTACACAAAAACCAGGAGATATTTATTGCCATCCCTAGATGGTCTACTTTCAGTGAAATCCACTTCCCAATGCATTCCAGGTCTAGTTCCTTGTCACTGGCCAGCAGTGACACTGAATACCACCTGAGAGAGGGCTGGGAAAGAGAGAGAGAGACAGGGTGACACAGAGAAGGACACTGAGTCTACATGCTGATCCAAGTGTCAGTTTAATGGACGTCAGGTTAACACTTAAGTAGGCCAAAAAGTACAAGCAGTTTCTCCTGTAGGAGCTTTACATGGTCAAAACATAGGAGAGCTCACTCAAGGTTACACAGCGCCTGCTGTCTGGTTACTATGGTTGCACACAGTTTCGCAGGGTCAGAGCTGTCTGCTGTAGGACCACCAAGGTCAGTTTATAAGAAACTGGACTTTGGAAAATAGCCAAAGCCAAGAGGCCAGATTCCACTGTTCAGATGCCATTAACTCCAAATTTGCCATATACTCCAAAAAGGCTGCCACAATTCCTCTCAGCTGCTTCCCTGGAAGCAGCTCTGGAAACTCTTACCTATGTTTACCTACTGGCAAGGTTCACATGCCCTAGTCACTGTCTCAGTCAGGGTGGTGAGGTTTAGTATTCAGTACTGGGATGGGTAGGCAACTTCAGCTAAATTCTTTGCCCGCAAGTGAGTCCACTTATGCATCTGAGTAATTAATCTCTCAGCGTCTTCCTGTGGTAGAATGATCTTACCTTTAGAGTCAATCCATGCCCCCACATAGGTGTCAAATATCCCCTGTGTTTTACCATATTAACTTTAAGTCACTTTCTGAGTAGTTTAGTCATTCTTCTCTGGGCAGTTCAGCATGCCCTTTGTAAGGGCATGCAGAAGGGCTGCCATGTTGGCAAATCCCGGGATCCACAGCAGGCAAAACCCCGCTGTACCTAAAATTTCCCTCAGTTGTTCAGTAGTCTGTAGAGGGGGAATATGAAATACAGTCTTTTTTCTAGCCTCCGACGGCCATCTCTTTCCCTCTTTTAATATATATCCCAGATAACTGACCTGTTTCCTGCAGAGATGGGTCTTTTTCGCTGTAGCTGAGCTTACCCATCTCTTGCAACAGCTGGTCGGTGGCCTCAAAACAGGTTTCTTTACAATTTGCAGATAATAGAATGTCATCCACATATTGGAGAAGAGTTACCTGTGGATTGGTGGCCCGGAGGTGTGCCAGGTCCCAAAGAAGGGTTTCATCTTCCTTTTGGGACAATTCTTGATCCAGTGTCCTTTCTCCTTGCAATAGGCACACTGATCCTTAGACAGAGGGCCCTCTGATTTCCAGGATCTCTCTCCCTATCATTATGACTGCACTGCGGTGGCCAGGATCTTAGTCAACTTTCTGTCTTGCCTCTTATCCTTTCTCTTTCTCTTGCTTCCTGCTCTTTCTGCTTTCTTTCCTCTTTCTCTTCTTCCATCTCCCAGCTGTAGAAAACCTTTTCTGCTACCTGCACTAAATCCTTAAAGAACTTGTCTTGTAAACCCTCTATTTTCTGGAGTTTTCTACAAATATCTCTGGCTGACTGGTCTATAAAGGTAATAGTCACCATTGGTTTATGCTCATCTATGATAGGGTCATAGGGCGTAAACTGACAGTATGCCTCTATCAGCCATTCCAGAAAGGCTGCAGGAGATTCATGCAGCCCCTGAACCATCTCTCTTACCTTCATCAAATCAGTGGGATTTCAAGCAGCCCCATGGAAACCCGCAATTAGAGTCTGACGGTAGACCTCCAGTCATTCCCTACCTCCAGATGTGTTGTAATTCCCGTTCAGTGGGTGAGGGGAAAGCCATCATCAATCTCATTAGGGAGGATAGAAGGCCTCCTGTCCATTCCAGGCACAGTCTTTCTCTTCCCAAGGAGGACCCGTCTCGTTCCTCAGTAGTTAAGAGGGCCTGCAAGCGTTTCTGGCAATCATCCCAAGTGGGCTGGTGAATAGGACAGATTCAAACAAATATGTGCCTTTTATCTCACCTCCAAGAAATGATAGTCACCGCCTGTCCCATAATAAAGTCGTCCATCAAGAAAGTCAAAGAAGCAACAATGATAGAGACAAAGAAAACAAGAAAGGCAGTTACACAAGGACACCCTTACGGGTGGTACTACAGAATTCTGATTGAGAGGCTGCCTCATGGCGGCTGTCTCTGAAGAGAAACAGATGGGAGGAAAACCATCCCGGAACTAGCCTCCCAAATGGAATCTGGAAGGTCCTCCAGTTCCCAGACAACCGATATTCTGACAAGTTTGTCTATCGCAGGGAATGAGCAGATGACCAAAAATGTCTAGATAGGTGACTAAAGAGAAACAGTGGTATACCAAAAATCAGACTAACCTGTTCTGAGCTCACTTCTGAGCCCAGCCAGCTGAGTGTTAAGGAAGGGCACACTGTTTTCCGGGCAACGCACCAAAATGGAAGACCTAGAGTCTCACTTCTCAGGAGCTCAGGATCTCGCCCTTCACAGGAAAACTCACAGACCACAATTCAATGCAATAGCAAAAGGTTTTATTGCTGTTGAGATAGGGTCGCACCTACAAAGACAGGACATGACCTTGAACATACAAAACAGGATTTTTATGCATGAAAATCAGATCACTTTTGCTCTACACTTTACAGCTGGTTGTTCCTCAGAACAGTTCACCCCGCCCTTCAAGAGCTATCTGCACCTGGCTTCAATTCAAATAATAACAGTTGTTTTTCTCATTCCCAGGTGGTCCCTCATTTGTTCTGATGATGAAATCACTGAATAATGTCATGTTGCAGTGTTAAGGGTGCAGGGATCTGTTTAGGAGCCTGTGCAAAACAACAGCCTCATTCACTAAGGTAATTCAAGGCCCTGGAGAAGACTGTTCACCAACTTCATACAGAGATTGGATTCAGCTCTAAAGAGGGTAGTACCGGACTGACACCAGATAAATACGAGCTGTCTCCCATCACGCAGCCATGAGGTACTAGGCAGGTAGGAAAAGCTCAACTGAGCGCAGCTTTGCATCTGGCTGCATATAAACCTCTGACCCTAAGCCCAAGGGTTCTATGTCACAAAGGAAATACAGCTGTTTATGGACCTGTGTATTCAGGGATGCTAAAGAGGATCTCTGGAAGAAGCAGAATAACTTCTACAGGATCTATTGTACACCCAGGTACTGTAGATGGGGACTGCAAGGAAGAAGTTAAAATCATGGTGCATGTAAAACACGAGATGCAAAAATAAGGCAGGGGTAGAATTGCTCAGCTGTTACTGTTCTCCTCCATCTAGGGCAAAGCCGCACCCTTAGGAAGGACAGGCACATTTGGCAGTACCGGAAATTGTGTGTTCTGGAAAGCAGTGTCTAATGATCAGAGATCCAAATTAATGGCAGCAACAAGTGGTGTTCATTGAAATGCAGGAGATGACTTCAGTATCCTCTCCCAAAAGTCTTGGGATCCACAATGTGTGCTTCTGAAGGTTCATATACAGTTTCTAGGAATCTGTAAAATTTCTCCAGTAGGACAAAGTGTATGGGGGATTAAATAGGTGGAACCAGAGGGTCCAAGAGGGAAGTTGACACCTTCTGTAGCCTGCCACTGCAGGAGAAATTCAGAAATAATTCCAGGAGTCTTTCTGCAGGATAAGTCTCCTCTCTGCCCAAATGCTTATACTTGCAGTTTCCTAACCATATTTAGATTGTTGAAATCATACAATGGGAGACTGAAGCTGAAAGGAACTTAAGGCAGAAGCACACGCAGAATGCAAGATCTGTTCTAGCCACGTTCCTCCTTGAGCATCAGCCAGAGCTGAATGAATGACTTCGTTAAAGTAGGCAAAGACTGCTCCTGGCTTCTGTCCCTTCTCCTTGCCTGATCATCAGAAGCCGTGCCTTAGACTCTCCCCTCAAACTCCTTGTGGGCCAACACAGGTGCGTACTGTGAGCTAAGCAGTGGAATTTGGGTAGAACACAAGACCACCTGTATCTGGAAAGGGTGCTTTAGGGTGGGATATGGGAAAATTCGCAGGAGGAAGGAAGGGTTTCACAGTTTGGAAGCAGAAGGGCGTTCCACGGTTTAGCCTGTAATTGGAAGCCTCGAGGGAGTGGGTGGTGCCTAGGTCGGTATTTAAGGGTGAGCAGCGGACCCCTTTACGCATTTGCCATAGCCTGCACTGTCCTGGGTGTTATTCTGAGTACACACTGGAGAGGAAGAACCCCTGTCAAAGTGTCCTCGGCAGGATGGAAGATCAGGCAGATGTGAGTGGCTGCAGTAAGACAAAGACATCCTGGCGTCTAAAAACTGTTTGGCAGGCTAAGCAGAAGGAGGTCTTGCTCTCAGTTTTCGCCAAGACACCTTAACCGAGCTTCAGGACCAGGCAGGAACTGGCCAGGGAATTTGGGGTTCCAGAGTCCTGCATCTGCATGTGGTTTCAAAACTGCAGAAATAAGACTGGCGTGTCGAGGAAGACCTCAAAACAGACCACCGCAGGCTCCAGCCTTGAAGCCTCCCAACAGCCTCCTGAAAAGCTTGTCGCCAGGGTACAACAAGCAAGAGGCCCGCCCTCAGAACGGAGAAGGCCTCGAACGCGGCTTAGTCCAGCGCAGATCAGCATGCTAATCTTTTGAGATCTCTCCATCCCCAGACTATGCCACGAGAGTGCACCTGGCACTGAGCACAGGTTTGCCTGAGGACACCGACCACATATGGTTCCAGAACAGAAAGGCCAGGCAGAAAGGCCGCGCTGGAGGCAGCACAGCTAAAGGTGAGGACCTGCCTGCCTCTCCTGACCCAGAAAGGGCTCCTGGAGCATCGTATTGCATTGAGCAGGAGGCTTCCCGCGACAGCTTGTTGACACCGGGTTCTGCAGGAGGCGAGTATGGAGAAACGTTGATGCCAACATCCGAGCTCACCTTCTCCACAGAGGCCTACCCAGAACCCAGCAACTCCTGCCCTGCACAGCTTTTCCTGGATCAACTGCTGAGTACAGCGGAAGTCAAGGAACAGGTACCAGCTGCTCTGGACCCAGATGACCCATGAGAGCAGATCGAACCAACACTTGAGGCTCCTCTCACGGAAGAAGAATATCAGTCTCTGTTGTATGATATTTGACCCCATTGGTAACCCCTAGAATTGGGACTGTAAAACTCTGTTGCTTGGACCCGCACCTGACCATTGTCTCAGAGACTCCAGCCAGAAATGAGCTTGGACAGATGCTCAGGCTTGCACCTATGAAAGGTGCAGAGCTCTAGCGATCCTGAGTAAGTGTTGGGAAAAAGATGGAAGGCCCTGGAGGTGCGAGGAACCTCACAAGAAGACCAACAGAAACAGGTGACCCAGACCCCAGGGGGCTTGCAGAAACTGAGCCATCAAATAAGGAGCATGCTTGGTCTGGACCTAAGGACCCTGCACACACGTAGCAGGTGGGAGGTGAATCCTTGTGCTTAATGTGGGTTGCCCTATGAGGGAGGTGTTGTGGAGTGGCACAGCGGCGGTGGAAAGTTGTTTCTAGCCTGGACTTTGTTGTTTCTAACCTGGACGGTTTTTGAAGGACAGTTATATCATGTTAGCTTCAATTATGATGAGTATAAATATGTAATTTGTCTGTTATTGTACTCTGCATCATTAAATTACTTTTAGGCATTACTATGACCTGGTTATTGTTTTCATTTGGAAGTTAATTTAAAGAGGAGATATGATTATCTTTCAAGCTGAAAAGAGGTGTGATCATGAGTCTTGGTTTTTAACTTGACTGCATGTGGAATTAAGCAAAACACCTAAATTAAGGACACAATTGTGAAGTACTCTTCCTTATTTGAAGTAGTCTTCTCTACTTCTCTTCTGGATCTATAAGGCTGAAAAACACACCTTTAATCCATATCTTCATACTGCAAAACCAACCACTCACCTTTGCCTCATCTTCTACTGGAAACCTATACAAGGACATGGAAGAAGGAATATTTTACTCTTTTCCTGTTCCTTTTTGCTTTGGTAGCAAGTCTATTTCTTCATTGACTATAGAACCTTCTTCTTGAGGATTTCAGTGTATTTGAAGGTGAGTTGCACCAACCAGCCTCATGGACCAAGCCACTGATAGATTCCTGGATTTTCCATTTTTAGCCATCCACTGTTGAATTACTTGACTCACAGATTGTAAATCATTCTCATAAATCCTTTCCTATAAAGAGAGAGTTAGAGGGAAAATAAACTATGCATATAATTATCTTTCACATAGAACTACCAAATTTTCTGCTTTTAATAATGTTATGTAATTCATTCAGGAATCACTTAAACAACAGTAATTTTCATATGAGGAGTTATAGAAAAAATATTCATCACCATGCAAAATCAAAATGCTACATAACTTTTTGGGTATATTGATGGACTAGGAATTAATTTTTTTGATGCAGTTATATTCTAAAATATCGTAATTGAATTACAAGTATTTTAATTTTTTGCAGCATTTATATATAGTTTATTTTTACCTCAAATTAATCCCTTCTTTGTCTTAATTCCCTCAACACACATTAAAGTGTGTTCATTTTTCATTTTCATAGGTTACAGAGATTCTATTTTATATGGGGATGACATCATGAAAATTAACTGTTCTATGCATGACACTGCTAATACCAAAACATCATTCAAATAATAAGTAGACCTATCAGAATCACACTAGAATTCTCAGCAGAGATTATGAAAGCCAGAAGGGCTTGGATGGATATCATGCAGACACTAAGAGACCACTGATGCCAACCCAGACTACTATACCCAGTATATATGCAGCCATCCAGCCCTACAGAAGATACTAGAAGGAAAACCCCAACCCATTAATATTAAATACACTCCAGAAAACACATTGTGGCCCACACCATGAGGGGAAGTCCATGCCTGACACTGCCTGGATGACCATGAACCAGAGTCAAGATAACCTAGAGACACACGATATCTGTAAACATGACAGGCAAAAAAATGTCAATGAAAGATACTCCGCTATAATCATATATGAGTGCCTAGCCCAGTTGTCATCAGAGAGACATCACCCGGCATCTGATGGGAGCAGATGCAGAGAACCACAGCCAAACACAATTATGTATCTAGGGGAACGCCACAAATGATGGAATATGTATTGTAGGAATCAGAGATATCAAGGACAGAACAAGAACATGGCTCACTAAGTCAACTGGGCTCATAGGGGATCACAGAGACTGAAAGAAAAAGGCAAACATTCTATGAGTCTTGTGAGCTAGGTTGTCTGCATACATCTTAGATGTTGCTGAGGGACTTCCAACAGTGAGTGTGTGTGTGTGTCCGTGGGTGACTCTGACTCTTTTTCCTGCTCTAGCTACACTTTCCTCATGTATTGCTTTGACCAACTCTGATGTGAGGGATTGTTCCTAGTCTTATTGTAACTTGTTATGCCATCAGAATTTTTTTCATTGAAAATAAAGAAGCAGTGGATCTGAAGGAGAGGTGAGTTGGGCAGAGTAGAGGTGGATAGATTGTGGGTAGGAGGAATGGAGGAACAGGAAACTGCAGTTGGGATGTAGTGCATGAAGCAAGAACAAAAAATAAAATGCTAAAACAAAATAAACTATCAGCAGCTAGGGCTGTTGGTGAGTACCTGCAGTGCTAGCACTCAGGAAGTTAAAGGTAGGTGGGTCTCTGTGAGCACAGAGAGCACAGGCTGTTCTACAAACAGAGTCCAGGACAGCCAAAATTATTCAGAAAAATCCTGTCTTCAAACAAACAAAAAACTGTCAGCATTTTGTGTTTCATCTTTAGGAACTTTGTTTTATGTCCTACTTTTTTAATTTTTTATTTTTTAATATGAGATACAGTTTCTTAACTTTGTATCCTAGCTGTAGCCCAGTCCCTCATTTCGTCCCTTTCCCACCCACCCTCTCATCTCCTCCCTACCCCTTTCCAAGTCCACTGATAGGGAAGGGCCTCCTCCTGTTCCAACTGACCATAGCTTATCAGGTATCATCAGGACTGGCTGTAATGTCCTCCTCTGTGGCCTAGCAAGTCTCATCCTCCCTTGGGAGGGGGGAGGTCAAAGAGCCAGCCATTGAGTTCATGTCCAAAATAGTCCCTGTTGCACTTAGTATGGTACCCACTTAGATACAGAGCTGACATGGATATATTTAAGCAGGGGTGCTAGGTTACATGCATACATGGTCCTTGGGTAGAGATACAGTCTCATAGAAGACCCCTGTGCCCTGATATATTTGGTTCTTGTGGAGTTCCTTTCCTTTCCAGGTCACACAAACAACCCCTTCTTTCATATGATTCTCTGTGCTCTGCCCAAGGTTTGGTTATGAGTCTCAGCATCTGCTTTGATACACTGCTAGGTAGAGTCTTTCACAGGGCCTCTGTGGTAGGCTTCTGTCCTGTTTCTTGTTTTCTCCTATGTCCATCCCATTTGTTTTTTTAAGTGAGGATTGATCATCTTAACCCAGGTCCTCTTTCTTGTTTGTCATCTTTAGGTGTACAGATTTTAGTATGTTTTTCCTATGTTATAGGTCTAGCATCCACTTAAAAGTGAGTGTATACCATGTATGTCTTTCTGCTTCTGGGATACCTTACTCAGGATGATCTTTTCTAGATTTTTTTTGTTTCTTTATGTTTATATCTCATGATTTCTTTGAATGGACTAGATAAAAACCTGTCTGTTGCACAGCTGGTAAATAGGTTTCCCATTTTATAAGCTGCTTCACCACCTAAAGAATGGATAGCAAAAGCATTTTAGTCTCCTGTTGTTAGACCTGGAGTCTCACTGCTCAGGAGCTCAGGATTGTGCACTTCCCAGGAACACTCAGAGATCACAACTCAATGCAAAATCAAGAGTTTTATTCCAATTGTGATAGGGTCGCCCCTCCAAAGACAGGAGATGACCCTGAACATGCAAAGCACAGGGTTTTTATACCTGAAATTCAAACCACTTTTGCTGTATCCATTGATTGGTCAGCAAGAATAGTATGATAGTGTACAGCTGATTGTAGATAGTGTACAGCTGGTTGTAGATCGTGTACAGCTGGTTGTAGATAGTTTTTCTCAGAACAGTTGACCCTTCCCTTCAAGAGTTATCTACACATGACTTTTCAATTCAAATAATCACAGTTGTTTTTCTCATGCTGAAGTTGTCCCTCACCCCCCCTTTTTTCCTCAATTGTAACCCTAAAATTGTGGATCAACGTCAGGGAGAGGTTGATACTGTCTCTGGAGCATCAGGAACTGAACTGCACTTATAAGTTCCCTGACAAAGGCGAGTTCTGGTCGGAGAGTTTATTGTCCTTGATGAGTTTCAGTTTTAGCAGGTTGTTGGAGGCTTGGACTTTCAAGGTGTTGCAGGTTGATGAAGGGCAGGCTTTACATGTCACAGGTGGACCTGAGCTGTGATGCCCTCTACTTTGACATCAGTTGGGGTGTTGAGCAGGAGGTAATAAGGACCCTTCCACCCAGGTTCCAGATTTTGGCTGCAGTGTCATGACACATATACCAGATCTCCAACCTGGGATTGATGGGGCACCTCCAAGGGCTCAGGTGCATATGCACTGCCATCCTTGCTTCAAATCTCTTTCTGAATAATTTGCAGTCCTTTTAGCATGGACAATAAGTCAGAGTAACCACTACTGATTTCAAGGGGGTCCCCAAGAAGAGTCAGGGGAGCAGGAACCCCATATCATAGTTTGAATGGAGTCAGGCCTTGTACAGAGGGAGTATTTCTGACTCTAAAGAGGGCCAAGGGAAGGAGCACCACCCAGTCACTGCCAGTCATCACTGTCAATTTGGTGAGATTCTCTTTTAACAGTCTATTCATTCTCTCTACCTGTCCTGAACTTTGGGGTCTATAAGCACAATGTAACTTAGAGTCAAGCCCCAGAAACCTGGCCACCTCCTGGCTTACCTGAGCAACGAAGGCTGGCCCATTGTCTGACACAATTACTTTTGGAATACCTTACTGTGGAAAAAATGTCTTCCAGAATCTTTTTGGCCATGACCAGGGTTGTTTCTTTCTTTGTGGAAAAAGCTTCTTCCCATCTTGAGAAAGTGTCCACAAAAACCAGGAGATATTTATTGTCGTACCTGGCTGGTTTAATTTCACTGAAATCCACTTCCCAATGCATTCTGGGTCTAGTTCCTCTCAGCTGCTTCCCTGGGCTCTGGAAATTCTTACCTATGTTTACCCTCTGGCAAGGTTCACATGCCCTAGTCACTCTCTCATTCAGGATGGTGAGTTTTAGTATTTGGTACTGGGATTTGTGGGCAACTTCAGCCAATTTCTTTGCCCTCAAGTGAGTCCATTTATACATCTGAGTTATTAATCTCTCAGTGTCTTCCTGGGGTAGAATAATCTTACCTTTGGAGTTAATCCATGCCCCCAAGTCAGTGTCAAATATCTCCTGTTGTTGCCATATTAACTTTAAGTCACTTTCTGAGTAGTTTAGTCATTCTTCTCTGGGCAGTTCAGCAGTTAGTACCACCAGGACAGAGTTTCCTCTAGCAGCTGTTTTAGCCTCTTGATCAGCCATGTTATTCCCCTTTGCTGCCCTGGAAGTTCCCTTCTGATGTCCAGGGAAATGAATAAAGCTTCGCTTGGCAGGCAGCAACAAGGCATTGAGCAAAGCCAGAATCTCGTTTTTATTTTTTATCTCTTTACCAGCTGATGTTAGCAGGCCTCTCTGATGATAGATGGTCCCTTGCACATGGGCTGTTGCGAAGGTGTACTGACTATCAGAGTAGATGTTTCTTTTTACCCTTTCCCAGAGTTAATGTCTGTGTTAAAGCAACCAATTCAGCTCGCTGAGCAGAAGTGCCCTTCAGTAACGCCTGGACCCATATTAACTTATGTCCATCTATTACTGCTGCCATTGCCTTTCTTTTCCCATTCTCCCAAAACTGCTCCCATCCATATAGTATGTCATCTCACAGTAGGGCAGAGGCTGATCTTTCATGTCCTTTCGCCATCCCTGTTCCTCTGCTAGAACCTGGATTTGTGGATCTGGCAATAAGGTGGCAGGGTTTAGCCCTGTAGCCGGGGCAAAGGTGACTCTATCATCATTCAAAAGCAAGGCTTGGTAATGTGTCATGCAGGCATTCATGAGCCAGCAATCAGGTGGCTGCCTTATGACACTCTCAAGGGCATGAGGAGCACAGATGGTGAGGTCCTGTCCCAGAGTCAGTTTGTCTGCATGTTATACTAGTGCCGCCACTGCTTCTATTATTTCCAGGCAGGTTGGCCATCTTGCCACTAGTGAATCAAGTGTTTTGGATAGATAGGCTACCGGTCTCTTCCAGGGTCCAATTTTCTGTGTTAGCACCCCATTGACCATTCCCTGATTCTCAGCCACATAGAGATGGAAGGGTTTGGTTACATCAGGGAGTCCCAATGCAGGAGCCAATATTAAGGCTTGTTTGATATTATCAAATGCAGCTTGTTCATCCTTTCCCCAGATGAAAGAGTCATTGCCCTTTGTAAGGGCATGCAGAAGGGCTACCATCTTGGCAAACCCCGGAATCCACAGCCAGCAAAACCCTGCTGTACCGAAAATTTCCCTCAGTTGTTCAGTAGTCCCTGGAGGGGGAATGTGAAATACAGTCTCTTTTCTAGCCTCCGAAGGCCATCTCTTTCCCGCTTTTAATATATATCCCAGGTAACTGACCTGCAGGATGGGAGTTTTTCGCTGTAGCTGAGCTCACCCATCTCTTGCAACAGCTGGTCGGTGGCGTCAAAACAACTTTCTTTACAATCTGCTGCTAATAGTATATCATCCACATATTGGAGATGAGTTACCTGGGGATTGGTAGCCTGGAGGTGCGCCAGGTTTAAGTGTAGGGCTTCATCTTCCATTTGGGACAATCCTGGATCCAATGTCCTTTCTCCTTGCAATAGGCACACTGATCCTTAGACAGAGGGCCCCTCCGATTTCCAGGAACTCTCTCCCTATCATTATGACTGCACTGTGGTGGCCAGGATCTTAGTCAACTTTCTGTCTTGCCTCTTATCCTTTCTCTTTCTCTCACTTCCTGCTCATTTTGCTTTCTTTCCTCTTTCTCTTCTTTCATCTCCCGGCTGTAAAAAACCTTTTCTGCTACCTGCACTAAATCCTTTAACGACTTTTCCTGTAAACCCTCTATTTTCTGGAGTTTTCTACAAATATCTCTGGCTGACTGGTCTATAAAGATTATAGTCACCATTGCCTTATACTCATCTGAGGTAGGGTCATAAGGTGTAAACCAGCTATATGCCTCCATCAGCCATTGAAGAAAGGCTGTGGGAGATTCATCTGGCTCCTGAACCATCTCTCTTACCTTCATCAAAATGGTGGGCTTTTGAGCGGCCCCATGGACACATGATAGTAGAGTCTGGCGGTAGACCTGCAGGCATTCCCTACATCTGGATACGTTGTAATCCCAGTTGGGGTGGGTGAGGGGAAAGCCATCATCAATCTCATTAGGGAGGATGGAAGGCCTCCTGTCCATTCCTGGCACAGTCTTTCTTGTCTAAAGGAGGACCCGTCTCCTTCCTCACTAGTCAAAAGGGCCTGCAAGAGTAGCTGGCAATCATCCCAAGTGGGCTGGTGTGAGAATAGGACATATTCAAAGAAATATGTGCCTTGTATCTCACCTCCAAGACATGATAGTCACAGCCTGTCCTATAATAAAGTCATCCATCAAGAAAGTCAAAGAAGCAACAATGATAGAGACAAAAAGAACAAGACAGGCAATTTGACAAGGACACCCTTTTGGGTGGTACCACAGAATTCTGATTGAGAGGCTGCCTCACGGCAGCTGTCTCTGAAGAGAAACAGATGGGAGGAAGACCATGCAGGACCTAGCCTCCCCAAATGGAATCCGGAATGTCCTCCAGTTCCCAGTCAATCGATATTCTGACAAATATGTCTATCGCAGTGACTGAGCAGACGACCAAAAAGGTCCAGTTAGGTGACTAAAGAGAAACAGTGGTATACCAGAAATCAGACTAACCTGTTCCGAGCTCGACCTCTGAGCCCAGTCTGTTGAGGGTTAAGGAAGGGCACGCTGTTTTCTGGGCAACGCACCAAAATGTAAGACCTGGAGTCTCACTGCTCAGGAGCTCAGGATTGCGCCCTTCACAGGAACAATCACAGACCACATCTCAATGCAATAGCAAAAGGTTTTATTGCTGTCGAGATAGGTCGCACCTCCAAAGACAGGACATGACCCTGAACATGCAAAGCACAGGGTTTTTATGCCTGAAAATCAGATCACTTTTGCTCTATACTTTACAGCTGGTTGTTTCTCAGAACAGTTCACCCTGCCCTTCAAGAGCTATCTGCACCTGGCTTCAATTCAAATAATAACAGTTGTTTTTCTCATTCCCAGGTGGTCCCTCATTTGTTCTGATGATGAAGTCACTGAATAATGTCATGTTGCAGTGTTAAGGGTGCAGGGATCTGTTTAGGAGCCTGTGCAAAACAACTGCCTCATTCACTAAGGGAATTCAAGGCCCTGGAGAAGACTGTTCACCAACTTCATACAGAGATTGGGTTCAGCTCTAAAGAAGGCAGTAACAGACTGACACCAGATAAACACTGATGCAATTATTGGCACATGATATTGCAAATACCACATGTAGGAGAGCATTTAGAGCATGAAAAGGAGGAGCGGCCCCAAGAGATGAATGATTAAGAGAGACAACTGCTATTGGCTCTCAGGAGCATCATGCCGACCTCACAGGACAAGCTACAGCTAGAGTTCCCAGTTCTCAAAACACCTGGTGTGCTATTTTGGGTGAATCCAGGCATTTACCAAAAAAAAAAACTGTGAGGTTAAAATTTCTAGAACCCAAAATAGGAGGTGTGTTAACACAGAGGCAAGTGGTCCCTTTACTCACAGAAGGGAACAAGCAGATTCTGGCTCCAAGGGAATGCAAAGGTTCCCGGGGTTTCATGGCAGCTGTGGCAAAGGAAAGCACTGTACTAGGGATCACTGCCCAAGAGGGACATACAGGCTAACCTCTTGCCATCAGGAAACCAACAGAGGGGCCTGTCAGGCTTAGGCCCCTCATGCAACAATACGAGCTGTCTCCCATCATGCAGCCATGAGGTACTAGGCAGGTAGGAAAATATCAACTGAGGATTTTAGACTTGATACACACCACTGCATGCAGCAGCACAGCTTTGCATCTGGCTGCAGATAAACCTCTAACCCTATCCACAAGGCTTCTATGTTACAAAGGAAATACAGCTGTTTATGGACCTGTGTATTCAGGGATGGTAAAGCGGATCTCTGGAAGAAGCAGAATAACTTCTACAGTATCTATTGTACACCCAGGTACTGTTGATGGGGACTGCAAGGAAAAAGTTAAAATTATGGCACATGTAAAACATGAGATGCAAAAATAAGGCAGGGTTAGAATTTCTCAGCTGTTACTGTTCTCCTCCATCTAGGGCAAAGCCGCACCCTTAGGAAGGACAGGCACATTTGGCAGTACCGGAAATTGTGTGTTCTGGAAAACAGTGCCTAATGATCAGAGATCCAAATTAATGGCAGCAACAAATGTTGTTCCTTGAAATGAAGGAAATGACTTCAGTATCCTCTCCCAAAAGTCTTGGGATCCACAATGTGTGCTTCTGAAGGTTCATACAGTTTCTAGGAATCTGTAAAATTTCTCCAGTAGGACAAAGTGTATGGTGGATTAAATAGGTGGAACCAGAGGAACTGCCACACCCACGCCAGTGTCGCCATAGTAGCATAAGCTACAGGGCGGGGGATATGATTTCCTCGGAAATAATGCCCCCTGGAAGGTCCCTGGCAAACTCATCCCACTTGGAAAAGAGACGTGTTCTGAGATTTCTACGCTTCTTCAGTTGTGGCTCTGGGGCTAAAATAATAAATTCTTTGATCTTTCCCTGTGATACCTGAAACAGCACAATTAACTTTATAAAGAAATTTATTATTAGTAGATTGTTAAAGGCTTTAATAAAAATAAGTTTAAGAAAAGTAATGAATTAAATTTAGTATTAATAGGCATTAAGGATAGTAAAATAATAATAGGCTCCTTCTTAAGAAATAGTAGCATGAGAGGTGCAGCTGGCGGGAGTTTCCCCCTCCCTTCAGTGCCTTGTTCCTAGAGAAGATCATAAATCTTGGGCAGGACATATGGGAGGAGGGTTAACAAAGATGTAGTTAGATTTTGATATAGAGAAGGACTTTGGCAGGCATCTGATTTAGCTCCTGACTTTCCTCTTCATTGGTTAGCAATAATAAAACTATATTTGAGGTTTCTTTTCCTTTGTTTGCTCTGATCAAAAAGTTTCTAGGCCAAGATTATTTGTTGGTACTGCTTTATGTTTAATTGCATTTTGAGTTAAAATGTAAACTTTGTATTCTTGGTGAAAGTCTGAATGTTCTGGAAAATATGCCAATTTTAAGGTGCCTTTTGTGAAATCATTATAAAAATACTAGCTTGATTTCAGTAAAGTTGCAGCAGAGTCAAAACCATCAAGGTGTCTCTGTCAATTCTTTGCCGAAACCGTGTCTTCCTGTCTAAAGACTTGTTCTCCCGCGGAAGACAGGAGCCCGACTGGGCCGGTCCGTGGCAGGGAACCAAGAGGGAACTTGACACCTTCTGTGGCCTGCCACTGAAGGAGAAATTCAGAAATAATTCCAGGAGTCTTTCTGCAGGATAAGTCTACTCTTTGCCCAAATGCTTAGACTTGCAGGGTCCTAACCATATTTAGATTGTTGAAATCATACACCGGGTGACTGGAGCTCAAAGGAACTTAAGGCAGACGGCACACGCAGAGTGCAAGATCTGTTCTAGCCACGATCCTCCTTGAGCATCAGCCAGAGCTGAATGAATGACCTTGTTAAAGTAGGCAAAGACTGCTCCTGGCTTATGCCTCTTCTCCTTGCCTGATCATCAGAAGCCGTGCCTTAGACTCTCCCCTCAAACTCCTTGTGGGCCAACACAGGTGCGTACTGTGAGCTAAGCAGTGGAATTTGGGTAGAACACAAGGCCAACTGTTTCTGGAAAGGCTGCTTTAGGGTGGGATATGGGAAAATTCGCAAGAGGAAGGAAGGGTTTCACAGTTTGGAAGCAGAAGAGCGTTCCACGGTTTGGCCTGTAATTGGAGGCCTCGAGGGAGTGGGTGGGGCTTCAGGTCGGTATTTAAGGGTGAGCAGCGGACTAATTTACGCATTTGCCATAGTCTGCACTTTCCTGGGTGTTGTTCTGAGTACACACTGGAGAGGAAGAACTCCTGTCAAAGTGTCTTCAGCAGGATGGAAGATCAGGCAGATGTGGGTGGCTGCAGCACGGCAAAGACATCCCGGCGTCAAAAGACTGTTTGGCAGGCCAAGCAGAAGGAGGTCTTGCTCTCAGTTTTCGCCAAGACACCTTACCCGAGCTTCAGGACCAGGCAGGAACTGGCCAGGGAATTCGGAGTTCCAGAGTCCTCCATCCGCGTGTGGTTTCAAAACCGCAGAAATAGAACTAGCATGTCGAGGAAGACCTCAAAGCAGACCACCGCAGGCTCCAGCCATGAAGCCTCCCAACAGCCTCCTGAAAAGCTTGTCGCCAGGGTACAACAAGCAAGAGGCCCGCCCTCAGAACGGAGAATGCCTCGAACGCGGCTTAGTCCAGCGCAGATCAGCATGCTAGTGCAAGCTTTTGAGATCTCTCCATCCCCAGACTATGCCACGAGGGTGCAACTGGCCCTGAGCACCGGTTTGCCTGAGGACACCGTCCACATATGGTTCCAGAACAGAAAGGCCAGGCAGAAAGGCCGCGCTGGAGGCAGCACAGCTAAAGGTGAGGACCTGCCTGCCTCTCCTGGCCCGGAAAGAGCTCCTGGAGCATCGTGTTGCATTGAGCAGGAGGCTTCCCGCGAAAGCTTGTTGACATCGGGTTCTGCAGGAGGCCAGTGTGCAGAAGCGTTGATGTCAAGACCCGAACTCACCTTCTTCACAGAGGCCTACCCAGAATCCAGCAACTCCTGCCCTGTCCAGCTCTTCCTGGAGCAACTGGCGAGAACAGTGGAAGAGGAACAGGGACCAGCCGCTCTGGACCCAGTTGTACCATGGGAGCAGATCGAACCAACACTCGAGGCTCCTCTCACAGAAGAAGAATATCAGGCTCTGTTGGACGATATTTGACCATATTGAGAACGCCCAGAATTGGGACTGTAAAACCCGGTTGCCTGGACCCTAACCTGACCATTGTCTCAGAGACTCCAGCCAGAAATAAGCTTGGACAGATGCTCAGACTTGCACCTAAGAAAGGTGCAGAGCTCTAGCGATCCTGAGTAAGTGTTGGGGAAAAGATGGAAGGCCCTGGAGGTGCGAGGAACCTCACAAGAAGACCAACAGAAACAGCTGCCCCAGCCCCCAGGGGGCTTGCAGAGACTGAGCCATCAAATAAGGAGCATGCTTGGTCTGGACCTAGGGACCCTATATACACCTAGCAGGTGGGAGGTGAATCCTTGTGCTTAATGTGGGTTGCCCTATGAGGGAGGTGTTGTGGAGTGGCCCAGCGGCGGTGGAGAGTTGTTTCTAACCTGGATTTTGTTGTTTCTAACCTGGACGGTTTTGAAGGACAGTTATATAATGTTAGCTTCAGTTATTATCAAGATAAATATGTAATTTGTCTGCTGTTGTACTCTGCGTCATTAAATTATTTTTAGGCATTACTATGACCTGTTATTCTTTTCATTTGGAAGTTAATGTGAAGAGGAGATATGATTATCTTTCAAGCTGAAAAGAGGTGTGATCATGACTCTTGGTTTTTAACTTGACTGCATATGGAATCAAGCAAAACACCCAAATTAAGGACACAATTGTAAAGTACTCTTGCTTGTTTGAAATAGTCTTCTCTACTTCTCTTCTGGATCTATAAAGCTGAAAAATATAACTTTAATCCATATCTTCATACTGCAAAACCAACCACTCCTCTGTGCCTCATGTTCTACTGGAAACCTATACAAGGACATGGAAGAAGGAATGTTTTACTCTTTGCCTGTTCTTTTTCGCTTTGGGAGCAAGTCTATTTCTTCATTGACTATAGAACCTTCTTCTTGAGGAGTTCTGTGTATATGAAGGTGAGTTGAGCCAACCAGCCTCATGGACTAAGCCACTGATAGATTCCTCGATTTTCCATTTTTAGGCATCCACTGTTGAATTAATTGACTCACAGATTGTAAATCATTTTCATAAATCCTTTCCTATAAAGAGAGAGTTAGAGGGAAACATAAACTATGCATATAATTATCTTTCACATAGAACTACCACATTTTCTGCTTTTAATAATGTTATGTAATTCATTCAGAAATCACTTAAACAACAGTACTTTTCATATGAGGAGTTATAGAAAAATATTCATCATCATGCAAAGGCAAAATGCTACATACATTTTTGGGTATATTGATGGCATAGGAATTAAATTTTTTGATGCAGTTATATTCTAAAATATCATAATTGAATTACAAGTATTTTAATTTTTTGCAGCATTTATATATAGTTTATTTTTACCTCAAATTAGTCCCTTCTTCGTCTTAATTCACTCAACACACATTATAGTGTGTTCATTTTTTATTTTCTCAGGTTACAGAGATTCTATTTTATATGGGGATGACACCATGAAAATTAACTGTTCTATGCATGACACTGCTAATACCAAAATAGCATTCAAATAATGAGTAGACCTATCCGAATCACACTAGAATTCTCAGCAGAGACTATGAAAGCCAGAAGGGCTTGGATGGATATCATGCAGACACGAAGAGACCACCGATGCCAACCCAGACTACTATACCCAGTATATATGCAGCCATCCAGCCCTACAGAAGATACTAGAAGGAAAACCCCAACTCAATAATGTGAAATACACTCCAGAAAACACATTGAGGCCCACACCATGAGGGGAAGTCCATGCCTGACACTGCCTGGATGACCATGAACCAGAGTCAAGATAACCTAGAGACACACGATATCTGTAAACATGACAGACAAAAAGTGACAATGAAAGATACTCCGCTATAATCATATATGAGTGCCTAGCCCAGTTGTCATCAGAGAGACATCACGAGGCATCTCATGGGAACAGATGCAGAGACCCTTATCCAAACACAATGATGTATCCAGGGGAACCCCACAAATGAGGGAATATGTATTGTAGGAACCAGAGATATTAAGGACACAACAAGCACATGGCCCACTGAGTCAACTGAGTTCATAGGGGATCAGAGACTGAAGGACAAAAACATAAACATTCTATGAGTCTTGTGAGCTAGGTTGTTGGCATACACCTTATGATTATTATCCTGATTTCGCTGAGGGACTTCCAACAGTGAGAATGGGGGTGTCTCTGACTCTTTTTCCTGCTTTAGCTACACTTTCTCTCCTCATGTATTGCTTTGACCAACTCTGATGTGAGGGATTGTTCCTAGTTTTATTATAACTTGCTATGCCATCACATTTTTTTTCATTGAAAATAAAATAAATGGAAAAAAAGCAGTGGATGAAGGAGAGGTGAGCTGGGCAGAGTTGGGCAGAGTAGTGGTGGATAGATTGTGTCTGGGAGGAGTGGAGGAAGAGGAAACTGCAGTTCAGATGTAGTGCATGAAACAACAACAAAAATAAAATGCTAAAACTAAATAAACTGTCAGCACCTAGGGCTGTTGGTGAGCGCCTGCATTCCTAGCACTCAGGAAGTTAAAGGTAGGTGGATCTCTGTGCGTTCAAGCACAGGTTGTTCTATAAAGAGAGCCTGGGACAGGAAAATTGTTCAGAAAAAAAATTCTGTTTTCAAAGAAACAAAAAACTGTCAGCATTTTGTGTTTCATCTTTAGGAACTTTGTTTTATGTTCCACTTTTTTACTTTTTATTTTTTTAATATTAGATACAGTTTATTAACTTTGTATCCAAGCTGTAGACCAGTCCCCTCATTCCCTCCCTTTCCTACCCTCCTTCCCTCATCTACTACCTACACCTTTCCAAGTCTACTGATAGGCGAGGGCTTCTGTCTGTTCCAACTGACCCTAGATTATCAGGAATCATCAGGTTTGCTGCGATGTCCTCCTCTGTGGCCTAGCAAATCTGATCCTGCCTTGTGAGGGGGGAAGTCAAAGAGCCAGCCATTGAGTTCATGTCTGTAATAGTCCCTGTTCCACTTAGTATGGTACCCACTTGGAGACAGAGCTAACATGGACTATATTTGAGCAGGGGTGCTAGGTTCTATGCGTACATTGTCCTTGGTTGGAGATACAGTCTCATAAAAGACCCCTGTGCCCTGATATATTTGGTCCTTGTGGAGTTCCTGCCCTCTCCAGGTCACACTAACACCCCCTTTTTTTATATGATTCCCTTTGCTCTGCCCAAGGTTTGGTTATGAGCCTCAGCACCTGCTTTGATATACTACTAGGTAGAGTCTTTCCCAGGTCCTCTGTGGTAGGCTAGGGTCCTGTTTCTTGTTTTCTCCTATGTCCATCCCATTTGTCTTTCTACGTGAGGATTGATCATCTTAACCCAGGTCCTATCTCTTGTTTATTTTTTTGTTTATCTTCTTATAGATTTTAGTATGTTTATCCTATATTATAGGTCTAGCCTCCACTTAAAATCGAGTATATACCGTGTATGTCTTTCTGCTTCTGAGATACCTCACTCAGGATGATCTTTTCTAGATTGTTTGTTTGTTTGTTTCTTCATGTTTACATTTTATGACTTCTTTGAATGGTCTAGATATAAACCTGTCTGTTGCATAGCTGGAACAGTGGTTTCCCATTTTATAAGCTGCTTCACCACCTAAAGAATGGATGGCAAAAGCGTTTTAGTTTCATGTTGTTAGACCTGGAGTCTCACTGCTCAGGAGCTCAGGATTGTGCACTTC
Organism: Meriones unguiculatus; assembly: GCF_030254825.1. Lineage (NCBI taxonomy): Eukaryota > Metazoa > Chordata > Mammalia > Rodentia > Muridae > Meriones > Meriones unguiculatus. Next base: position 66,682 of record NW_026843690.1, read on the forward strand.
CCAGGAACACTCATAGACCACAACTTGAGGCAAAAGCAAGAGTTTTATTCCAATTTCTATAGGGTCCCCCTACAAAGACAGGAGACAGCCCTAAATATGCAAAGGACAGGGTTTTATACCTGAAATTGAAGCCACTTTTGCTCTATACATTGATTGTTCAGCAAGAATAGCATGAAGATAGTTTACACCTGGTTTTAGGTAGTATACAGCTGGTTGTAGATAGTTTACAGGTGGTTGTAGATAGTTGTTCTCAGAACAGTTGACCCTTTCCTTCAAGAGTTATCTACACCTGACTTCAATTCAAATAATCACTGTTGTTTTTCTCATTCCCAGGTGGTCTCTCACCCCCCCCTTTTTTGCCTCAATTTTAACCCTAAAATTGTGGATCAACCTCATGGAGAGGTTGATACTCTTTCTGGAGCATCAGGACCTGAACTGCACTTATACTTTCCCAGAAAAAGGGGAGTTCTTGTCTGAGAGTTTATTGTCCCTGATGAGTTTCAGTTTCAGCCGGTAGCTGGAGGCTTGGAGTTTCCAGGTGTTGCAGGTTGATGAAAAGCCGGCTTAACATGTGACACGTGGATTCAAGCTATGATGCCCTCTATTTTGACGGCAGTTGGCGTGGTGAGGAAGATGTAATAAGGACCCTTCAACTGAGGTTCCAGATTCTGGCTGCCATGTCACTGCACATATACCAGATCTTCAACGTGGAACTGATGGGGCACCTAAAAGGACCCAGGAACATATGCACTGCCAACCTTGCTCCAAATTTCTTTCTGAATAAGCTGCAATTCTTTCAGCCTGTACAAGTCAGATTTACCACTAGTTTTATCAAGGGGGTACCCAAGAAGAGTCAGGGAACAGAAACCCATATAGTAGTTCGAAGGGTGTTAAACCTATATGGAGAGAGTATTTCTGACCCTAAAGAGGGCCAAGGGAAGGAGCACCGCCTTGTCACCGCCAGTCTCCATGTTCAATTTGGTGAGAATCTCTTTGAGAGTTCTATTCATTCTCTCTAAATGTCCTGAACTTTGGGGTCTATAAGCACAATGTAACTTACAGTCAAGCCCCAGAAACCTGGCCACCTCCTGGCTTAACTGAGCAATGAAGGTTGACCCATTGTCTGACCAATTACCTTTGGAATACCAAACCGAGGAAAAATGTCTTCCAGAATCTTTTTGGCCATGACCAGGGAGGTTTCTTTCTTTGTGGGAAAAGCTTCCACCCATCCTGAGAAAGTGTCTACAAAAACCAGGAGATATTTTTTGCTGTACCTGGATGGTTTACTTTCAGTGAAATCCACTTCCCAATGCATTCCAGGTCTAGTTCCTTGTCACTGGCCAGCAGTGACAGCTGAATACCACCTGAGAGAGGGCTGGGAGAAAGAGAGAGACAGGGTGACACAGAGAAGGACACCAAGTCTACATGCTTATCCAGGTGTTGATTTAATGGACGTCAGGTTAACACTTAAGTAGGCAGAAAAGTACAAGCAGTTTCTCATGTAGGAGCTTTACTTGGTCAGAACATAGGAGAGCTCACTCAAGGTTACACAGAGCCTGCTGTCTGGTTACTATGGTTGCACACAGTTTCTCAGGGTCAGAGCAGTCTGCTGTAGGACCACCAAGGTCAGTTTATAAGAAACTGGACTTTGGAAAATAGCCAAAGCCAATAGGCAGCGTTCCACTGCTCAGAGGCCATTAACTCAAAATTTGCCATATACTCCAAAAAGGCTGCCACAGTTCCTCTCAGCCACTTCCCTGGGCTCTGGAAATTCTTACCTATGTTTACACTCTGGCAAGGTTCACACGCAAGAGTCACTCACTCACTCAAGGGGGTGAGGTTTAGTATTAGGGATGGGATTGCCGGACAACTTCAGCCAATTTCTTTGCCTTCAAGTGAATCCATTTATACATCTGAGTTATTAATCTCTCAGCATCTTCCTGGGGTAGAATGATCTTACCTTTGGAGTTAATCCATGCCCCCACGTCGGTGTCAAATATCCCCTTTTTTTTTTTTTTTTTTTGCCATATTAACTTTAAGTCACTTTCTGAGTAGTTTAGTCATTCTTCTCTGGGCAGTTCAGCAGTTAGTACCACCAGGACAGAGTTTCCTCTAGCAGCTGCTTTAGCCTCCCGATTGGCCATGTTATCCCCCTTTGCTGCCCTGGAAGTCCCCTTCTGCTGTCCCGGGAAATGAATAATGCTTACCTTGTCGGGCAGCAACAGGGCATTGACCAAAGCCAGAATCTCATTTTTTATTTTTTATCTCTTTACCGGCTGATGTTAGCAGGCCTCTCTGCTGATAGATGGCCCCATGTACATGGGCTGTTGGTAAGGTGAATCAACTATCAGTGTAGATGTTTGTCTTTTTACCCTTTTCCAGAGTTAATGCTTGGATTAAAACAATCAATTCAGCTCCCTGAACAGATGTGCCCTCCGGTAACGCCTGGGCCCAGAATACCTTATGTCCATTTACCACCACTGCCTCTGCCTTTCTCTTTCCGTTCTACAAAAAACTGCTCCCATCCATATAGTATGTCACCTCCGCATCATGAATTGGTTGCTCTTTCAAGTCCTTTCGCCATCCCTGTTCCTTTCCTAGAACCTGCAAATCATGCTCCATGGTCTGGATTTCTGGATCCTACAATAAGGTGGCAGGGTTTAGCTCCATAGCCAGGGCAAGGGTGACTCTACCTTTATTCAATAGCAAAGCCTGGTATTATGTCATACAGGTGTTCGTGAGCCAGCGATCAGTTGGCTGCCTTATGACACTCTCAGGGGCAAGACGAGCATAGATGGTGAGGTCCTGTCCCACAGTCAGTTTGTCTGCATCGTTTACTAGTGCCGCCACTGCTGCTATTACTCACAGGCAGGTTGGCCATCCTGCCGCTGCTGAATCAAGCTTTTTGGATAGATAGGCTACTAGTCTCTTCCAGGGTCCAATTTACTGTGTTAGCATCTGTTGGCCATTCCCTGATTCTCGGCCACATAGAGATGGAAGGTTTTGGTCACAATCTGAGTACCAAAGCTGGGGCAGACATTAAGGCTTGTTTGATATTATCAAATGCAGCTTGTTCATCCTTTCCCCAGATGCAAGAATCAATGCCCTTTGTAAGGGGATACAGAGGGGCTGCCATCTTGGCAAATACTTCTTTACTTAAAATTTCCCTCAGTTGTTCAGTAGTCCATGAAGGGGGAATATAAAATACAGTCTCTTTTCTAGCCTCGGATAGCCACCTCTTAACTGACCTGTTTCCTGCAGAGATGAGCATTTTTTGCCGACAGTCTATAGCCAAGGTCACCCAGCTCTTGCAACAGCTGATCTGTGGCTTCAAGTAAGGTTTCTTTATAATCTGCAGCTAATAGTATATGATCCACATATCAGAAAAGAGTTACCTGGGGATTGGTGGCCCAGAAGTGTGCCAGGTCCCGGTGTAGGGCTTCAATTTTCTTATGGGACAATTCTTGATCCAGTGTCCTTTCTCCTTGCAATAGGCATACTATTCCTTAGACAGAGGGCCCCTCTGATTTCCAGGAACTCTCTCCCTATCATTATGACTGCACTACAGTGGCCAGGATCTTAGTCAACTTTCTGTCTTGCCTCTTTTCCTTTCTCTTTCTCTCACTTCCTGCTCTTTCTGCTTTCTTTCCTCTTTCTCTTCTTCCATATCCCAGCTGTCTAAAACCTTTTCTGCCACCTGCACTAAATCCTTCAACGACTTGTCCTGTAAACCCTTTATTTTCTGGAGCTTTCTACAAATATCTCTGGCTGACTGGTCTATAAAGATTATAGTCACCATTGGCTTACACTCATCTGAGTTAGGGTCATAGGTTGTAAACCAGCTGTATGCCTCCATCAGACATTCAAGAAAGGCTGTGGGAGATTGCCTTCTACACGCACAAAGTGTATGGTGGATTAAATAGGTGGAACCAGAGGGTCCAAGAGTGAAGTTGACACCTTCTGTAGTCTGCCACTGAAGGAGAAATTCAGAAATAATTCCAGGAGTCTTTCTGCAGGATAAGTCTACTCTTTGCCCAAATGCTTAGACTTGCAGGGTCCTAACCATATTTAGATTGTTGAAATCATACACCGGGTGACTGGAGCTCAAAGGAACTTAAGGCAGACGGCACACGCAGAGTGCAAGATCTGTTCTAGCCACGTTCCTCCTTGAGCATCAGCCAGAGCTGAATGAATGACCTTGTTAAAGTAGGCAAAGACTGCTCCTGGCTTATGCCTCTTCTCCTTGCCTGATCATCAGAAGCCGTGCCTTAGACTCTCCCCTCAAACTCCTTGTGGGCCAACACAGGTGCGTACTGTGAGCTAAGCAGTGGAATTTGGGTAGAACACAAGGCCAACTGTTTCTGGAAAGGCTGCTTTAGGGTGGGATATGGGAAAATTCGCAAGAGGAAGGAAGGGTTTCACAGTTTGGAAGCAGAAGAGCGTTCCACGGTTTGGCCTGTAATTGGAGGCCTCGAGGGAGTGGGTGGGGCTTCAGGTCGGTATTTAAGGGTGAGCAGCGGACTAATTTACGCATTTGCCATAGTCTGCACTTTCCTGGGTGTTGTTCTGAGTACACACTGGAGAGGAAGAACTCCTGTCAAAGTGTCTTCAGCAGGATGGAAGATCAGGCAGATGTGGGTGGCTGCAGCACGGCAAAGACATCCCGGCGTCAAAAGACTGTTTGGCAGGCCAAGCAGAAGGAGGTCTTGCTCTCAGTTTTCGCCAAGACACCTTACCCGAGCTTCAGGACCAGGCAGGAACTGGCCAGGGAATTCGGAGTTCCAGAGTCCTCCATCCGCGTGTGGTTTCAAAACCGCAGAAACAGAACTGGCATGTCGAGGAAGACCTCAAAGCAGACCACCGCAGGCTCCAGCCATGAAGCCTCCCAACAGCCTCCTGAAAAGCTTGTCGCCAGGGTACAACAAGCAAGAGGCCCGCCCTCAGAACGGAGAAGGCCTCGAACGCGGCTTAGTCCAGCGCAGATCAGCATGCTAGTGCAAGCTTTTGAGATCTCTCCATCCCCAGACTATGCCACGAGGGTGCAACTGGCCCTGAGCACAGGTTTGCCTGAGGACACCGTCCACATATGGTTCCAGAACAGAAAGGCCAGGCAGAAAGGCCGCGCTGGAGGCAGCACAGCTAAAGATGAGGACCTGCCTGCCTCTCCTGGCCCGGAAAGGGCTCCTGGAGCTTCGTGTTGCATTGAGCAGGAGGCTTCCCGCGACAGCTTGTTGACATCGGGTTCTGCAGGAGGCCAGTGTGCAGAAGCGTTGATGTCAAGACCCGAACTCACCTTCTTCACAGAGGCCTACCCAGAATCCAGCAACTCCTGCCCTGTCCAGCTCTTCCTGGAGCAACTGGCGAGAACAGTGGAAGAGGAACAGGGACCAGCCGCTCTGGACCCAGATGTACCATGGGAGCAGATCGAACCAACACTCGAGGCTCCTCTCACAGAAGAAGAATATCAGGCTCTGTTGGACGATATTTGACCACATTGAGAACGCCCAGAATTGGGACTGTAAAACCCGGTTGCCTGGACCCTAACCTGACCATTGTCTCAGAGACTCCAGCCAGAAATAAGCTTGGACAGATGCTCAGACTTGCACCTAAGAAAGGTGCAGAGCTCTAGCGATCCTGAGTAAGTGTTGGGGAAAAGATGGAAGGCCCTGGAGGTGCGAGGAACCTCACAAGAAGACCAACAGAAACAGCTGCCCCAGCCCCCAGGGGGCTTGCAGAGACTGAGCCATCAAATAAGGAGCATGCTCGGTCTGGACCTAGGGACCCTATATACACATAGCAGGTGGGAGGTGAATCCTTGTGCTTAATGTGGGTTGCCCTATGAGGGAGGTGTTGTGGAGTGGCCCAGCGGCGGTGGAGAGTTGTTTCTAACCTGGACTTTGTTGTTTCTAACCTGGACGGTTTTGAAGGACAGTTATATAATGTTAGCTTCAGTTATTATCAAGATAAATATGTAATTTGTCTGCTGTTGTACTCTGCGTCATTAAATTATTTTTAGGCATTACTATGACCTGTTATTCTTTTCATTTGGAAGTTAATGTAAAGAGGAGATATGATTATCTTTCAAGCTGAAAAGAGGTGTGATCATGACTCTTGGTTTTTAACTTGACTGCATATGGAATTAAGCAAAACACCCAAATTAAGGACACAATTGTAAAGTACTCTTGCTTGTTTGAAATAGTCTTCTCTACTTCTCTTCTGGATCTATAAAGCTGAAAAATATAACTTTAATCCATATCTTCATACTGCAAAACCAACCACTCATCTTTGCCTCATCTTCTACTGGAAACCTATACAAGGACATGGAAGAAGGAATGTTTTACTCTTTGCCTGTTCTTTTTCGCTTTGGGAGCAAGTCTATTTCTTCATTGACTATAGAACCTTCTTCTTGAGGAGTTCTGTGTATATGAAGGTGAGTTGAGCCAACCAGCCTCATGGACTAAGCCACTGATAGATTCCTCGATTTTCCGTTTTTAGGCATCCACTGTTGAATTAATTGACTCACAGATTGTAAATCATTTTCATAAATCCTTTCCTATAAAGAGAGAGTTAGAGGGAAACATGAACTATGCATATAATTATCTTTCACATAGAACTACCAAATTTTCTGCTTTTAATAATGTTATGAAATTCATTCAGAAATCACTTAAACAACAGTACTTTTCATATGAGGAGTTATAGAAAAATATTCATCATCATGCAAAGGCAAAATGCTACATACATTTTTGGGTATATTGATGGCATAGGAATTAAATTTTTTGATGCAGTTATATTCTAAAATATCATAATTGAATTACAAGTATTTTAATTTTTTGCAGCATTTATATATAGTTTATTTTTACCTCAAATTAGTCCCTTCTTCGTCTTAATTCACTCAACACACATTATAGTGTGTTCATTTTTTATTTTCTCAATTACAGAGATTCTATTTTATATGGGGATGACACCATGAAAATTAACTGTTCTATGCATGACACTGCTAATACCAAAATAGCATTCAAATAATGAGTAGACCTATCCGAATCACACTAGAATTCTCAGCAGAGACTATGAAAGCCAGAAGGGCTTGGATGGATATCATGCAGACACGAAGAGACCACCGATGCCAACCCAGACTACTATACCCAGTATATATGCAGCCATCCAGCCCTACAGAAGATACTAGAAGGAAAACCCCAACCCAATAATGTGAAATACACTCCAGAAAACACATTGAGGCCCACACCATGAGGGGAAGTCCATGCCTGACACTGCCTGGATGACCATGAACCAGAGTCAAGATAACCTAGAGACACACGATATCTGTAAACATGACAGACAAAAAGTGACAATGAAAGATACTATGCTATAATCATTGATGAGTGCCTAGCCCAGTTGTCATCAGAGAGACATCACGAGGCATCTCATGGGAACAGATGCAGAGACCCTTATCCAAACACAATGATGTATCCAGGGGAACCCCACAAATGAGGGAATATGTATTGTAGGAACCAGAGATATTAAGGACACAACAAGCACATGGCCCACTGAGTCAACTGAGTTCATAGGGGATCAGAGACTGAAGGACAAAAACATAAACATTCTATGAGTCTTGTGAGCTAGGTTGTTGGCATACACCTTATGATTATTATCCTGATTTCGCTGAGGGACTTCCAACAGTGAGAATGGGGGTGTCTCTGACTCTTTTTCCTGCTTTAGCTACACTTTCTCTCCTCATGTATTGCTTTGACCAACTCTGATGTGAGGGATTGTTCCTAGTTTTATTATAACTTGCTATGCCATCACATTTTTTTTCATTGAAAATAAAATAAATGGAAAAAAAGCAGTGGATGAAGGAGAGGTGAGCTGGGCAGAGTTGGGCAGAGTAGTGGTGGATAGATTGTGTCTGGGAGGAGTGGAGGAAGAGGAAACTGCAGTTCAGATGTAGTGCATGAAACAACAACAAAAATAAAATGCTAAAACTAAATAAACTGTCAGCACCTAGGGCTGTTGGTGAGCGCCTGCATTCCTAGCACTCAGGAAGTTAAAGGTAGGTGGATCTCTGTGCGTTCAAGCACAGGTTGTTCTATAAAGAGAGCCTGAGACAGGAAAATTGTTCAGAAAAAAACTTTTTTTTCAAAGAAACAAAAAACTGTCAGCATTTTGTGTTTCATCTTTAGGAACTTTGTTTTATGTTCCACTTTTTTACTTTTTATTTTTTAATATTAGATACAGTTTATTAACTTTGTATCCAAACTGTAGACCAGTCCCCTCATTCCCTCCCTTTCCTACCCTCCTTCCCTCATCTACTACCTACACCTTTCCAAGTCTACTGATAGGCGAGGGCTTCTGTCTGTTCCAACTGACCCTAGATTATCAGGAATCATCAGGTTTGCTGCGATGTCCTCCTCTGTGGCCTAGCAAATCTGATCCTGCCTTGTGAGGGGGGAAGTCAAAGAGCCAGCCATTGAGTTCATGTCTGTAATAGTCCCTGTTCCACTTAGTATGGTACCCACTTGGAGACAGAGCTAACATGGACTATATTTGAGCAGGGGTGCTAGGTTCTATGCGTACATTGTCCTTGGTTGGAGATACAGTCTCCTAAAAGACCCCTGTGCCCTGATATATTTGGTCCTTGTGGAGTTCCTGCCCTCTCCAGGTCACACTAACTCCCCCTTTTTTTATATGATTCCCTTTGCTCTGCCCAAGGTTTGGTTATGAGTCTCAGCACCTGCTTTGATATACTACTAGGTAGAGTCTTTCCCAGGTCCTCTGTGGTAGGCTAGGGTCCTGTTTCTTGTTTTCTCCTATGTCCATCCCATTTGTCTTTCTACGTGAGGATTGATCATCTTAACCCAGGTCCTCTTTCTTGTTTATCTTTTTGTTTATCTTCTTATAGATTTTAGTATGTTTATCCTATATTATAGGTCTAGCCTCCACTTAAAATCGAGTATATACCGTGTATGTCTTTCTGCTTCTGAGATACCTCACTCAGGATGATCTTTTCTAGATTGTTTGTTTGTTTGTTTCTTCATGTTTACATTTTATGACTTCTTTGAATGGTCTAGATATAAACCTGTCTGTTGCATAGCTGGAACAGTGGTTTCCCATTTTATAAGCTGCTTCACCACCTAAAGAATGGATGGCAAAAGCGTTTTAGTTTCATGTTGTTAGACCTGGAGTCTCACTGCTCAGGAGCTCAGGATTGTGCACTTCCCAGGAACACTCATAGACCACAACTTGAGGCAAAAGCAAGAGTTTTATTCCAATTTCTATAGGGTCCCCCTACAAAGACAGGAGACAGCCCTAAATATGCAAAGGACAGGGTTTTATACCTGAAATTGAAGCCACTTTTGCTCTATACATTGATTGTTCAGCAAGAATAGCATGAAGATAGTTTACACCTGGTTTTAGGTAGTATACAGCTGGTTGTAGATAGTTTACAGGTGGTTGTAGATAGTTGTTCTCAGAACAGTTGACCCTTTCCTTCAAGAGTTATCTACACCTGACTTCAATTCAAATAATCACTGTTGTTTTTCTCATTCCCAGGTGGTCTCTCACCCCCCCCTTTTTTGCCTCAATTTTAACCCTAAAATTGTGGATCAACCTCATGGAGAGGTTGATACTCTTTCTGGAGCATCAGGACCTGAACTGCACTTATACTTTCCCAGAAAAAGGGGAGTTCTTGTCTGAGAGTTTATTGTCCCTGATGAGTTTCAGTTTCAGCCGGTAGCTGGAGGCTTGGAGTTTCCAGGTGTTGCAGGTTGATGAAAAGCCGGCTTAACATGTGACACGTGGATTCAAGCTATGATGCCCTCTATTTTGACGGCAGTTGGCGTGGTGAGGAAGATGTAATAAGGACCCTTCAACTGAGGTTCCAGATTCTGGCTGCCATGTCACTGCACATATACCAGATCTTCAACGTGGAACTGATGGGGCACCTAAAAGGACCCAGGAACATATGCACTGCCAACCTTGCTCCAAATTTCTTTCTGAATAAGCTGCAATTCTTTCAGCCTGTACAAGTCAGATTTACCACTAGTTTTATCAAGGGGGTACCCAAGAAGAGTCAGGGAACAGAAACCCATATAGTAGTTCGAAGGGTGTTAAACCTATATGGAGAGAGTATTTCTGACCCTAAAGAGGGCCAAGGGAAGGAGCACCGCCTTATCACCGCCAGTCTCCATGTTCAATTTGGTGAGAATCTCTTTGAGAGTTCTATTCATTCTCTCTAAATGTCCTGAACTTTGGGGTCTATAAGCACAATGTAACTTACAGTCAAGCCCCAGAAACCTGGCCACCTCCTGGCTTAACTGAGCAATGAAGGTTGACCCATTGTCTGACCAATTACCTTTGGAATACCAAACCGAGGAAAAATGTCCTCCAGAATCTTTTTGGCCATGACCAGGGAGGTTTCTTTCTTTGTGGGAAAAGCTTCCACCCATCCTGAGAAAGTGTCTACAAAAACCAGGAGATATTTTTTGCTGTACCTGGATGGTTTACTTTCAGTGAAATCCACTTCCCAATGCATTCCAGGTCTAGTTCCTTGTCACTGGCCAGCAGTGACAGCTGAATACCACCTGAGAGAGGGCTGGGAGAAAGAGAGAGACAGGGTGACACAGAGAAGGACACCAAGTCTACATGCTTATCCAGGTGTTGATTTAATGGATGTCAGGTTAACACTTAAGTAGGCAGAAAAGTACAAGCAGTTTCTCATGTAGGAGCTTTACTTGGTCAGAACATAGGAGAGCTCACTCAAGGTTACACAGAGCCTGCTGTCTGGTTACTATGGTTGCACACAGTTTCTCAGGGTCAGAGCAGTCTGCTGTAGGACCACCAAGGTCAGTTTATAAGAAACTGGACTTTGGAAAATAGCCAAAGCCAATAGGCAGCGTTCCACTGCTCAGAGGCCATTAACTCAAAATTTGCCATATACTCCAAAAAGGCTGCCACAGTTCCTCTCAGCCACTTCCCTGGGCTCTGGAAATTCTTACCTATGTTTACACTCTGGCAAGGTTCACACGCAAGAGTCACTCACTCACTCAAGGGGGTGAGGTTTAGTATTAGGGATGGGAATGGCGGACAACTTCAGCCAATTTCTTTGCCTTCAAGTGAATCCATTTATACATCTGAGTTATTAATCTCTCAGCATCTTCCTGGGGTAGAATGATCTTACCTTTGGAGTTAATCCATGCCCCCACGTCGGTGTCAAATATCCCCTTTTTTTTTTTTTTTTTTTTTTTTGCCATATTAACTTTAAGTCACTTTCTGAGTAGTTTAGTCATTCTTCTCTGGGCAGTTCAGCAGTTAGTACCACCAGGACAGAGTTTCCTCTAGCAGCTGCTTTAGCCTCCCGATTGGCCATGTTATCCCCCTTTGCTGCCCTGGAAGTCCCCTTCTGCTGTCCCGGGAAATGAATAATGCTTACCTTGTCAGGCAGCAACAGGGCATTGACCAAAGCCAGAATCTCATTTTTTATTTTTTATCTCTTTACCGGCTGATGTTAGCAGGCCTCTCTGCTGATAGATGGCCCCATGTACATGGGCTGTTGGTAAGGTGAACCAACTATCAGTGTAGATGTTTGTCTTTTTACCCTTTTCCAGAGTTAATGATTGGATTAAAACAATCAATTCAGCTCCCTGAACAGATGTGCCCTCCGGCAACGCCTGGGCCCAGAATACCTTATGTCCATTTACCACCACTGCCTCTGCCTTTCTCTTTCCGTTCTACAAAAAACTGCTCCCATCCATATAGTATGTCACCTCCGCATCAGGAATTGGTTGCTCTTTCAAGTCCTTTCGCCATCCCTGTTCCTTTCCTAGAACCTGCAAATCATGCTCCATGGTCTGGATTTCTGGATCCTACAATAAGGTGGCAGGGTTTAGCTCCATAGCCAGGGCAAGGGTGACTCTACCTTTATTCAATAGCAAAGCCTGGTATTATGTCATACAGGTGTTCGTGAGCCAGCGATCAGTTGGCTGCCTTATGACACTCTCAGGGGCAAGACGAGCATAGATGGTGAGGTCCTGTCCCACAGTCAGTTTGTCTGCATCGTTTACTAGTGCCGCCACTGTTGCTATTACTCACAGGCAGGTTGGCCATCCTGCCGCTGCTGAATCAAGCTTTTTGGATAGATAGGCTACTAGTCTCTTCCAGGGTCCAATTTACTGTGTTAGCATCTGTTGGCCATTCCCTGATTCTCGGCCACATAGAGATGGAAGGTTTTGGTCACAATCTGAGTACCAAAGCTGGGGCAGACATTAAGGCTTGTTTGATATTATCAAATGCAGCTTGTTCATCCTTTCCCCAGATGCAAGAATCAATGCCCTTTGTAAGGGGATACAGAGGGGCTGCCATCTTGGCAAATACTTCTTTACTTAAAATTTCCCTCAGTTGTTCAGTAGTCCATGAAGGGGGAATATAAAATACAGTCTCTTTTCTAGCCTCGGATAGCCACCTCTTAACTGACCTGTTTCCTGCAGAGATGAGCATTTTTCGCCGACAGTCTATAGCCAAGGTCACCCAGCTCTTGCAACAGCTGATCTGTGGCTTCAAGTAAGGTTTCTTTATAATCTGCAGCTAATAGTATATGATCCACATATCAGAAAAGAGTTACCTGGGGATTGGTGGCCCAGAAGTGTGCCAGGTCCCGGTGTAGGGCTTCAATTTTCTTATGGGACAATTCTTGATCCAGTGTCCTTTCTCCTTGCAATAGGCATACTATTCCTTAGACAGAGGGCCCCTCTGATTTCCAGGAACTCTCTCCCTATCATTATGACTGCACTACAGTGGCCAGGATCTTAGTCAACTTTCTGTCTTGCCTCTTTTCCTTTCTCTTTCTCTCACTTCCTGCTCTTTCTGCTTTCTTTCCTCTTTCTCTTCTTCCATATCCCAGCTGTCTAAAACCTTTTCTGCCACCTGCACTAAATCCTTCAACGACTTGTCCTGTAAACCCTTTATTTTCTGGAGCTTTCTACAAATATCTCTGGCTGACTGGTCTATAAAGATTATAGTCACCATTGGCTTACACTCATCTGAGTTAGGGTCATAGGTTGTAAACCAGCTGTATGCCTCCATCAGACATTCAAGAAAGGCTGTGGGAGATTGCCTTCTACACGCACAAAGTGTATGGTGGATTAAATAGGTGGAACCAGAGGGTCCAAGAGTGAAGTTGACACCTTCTGTAGTCTGCCACTGAAGGAGAAATTCAGAAATAATTCCAGGAGTCTTTCTGCAGGATAAGTCTACTCTTTGCCCAAATGCTTAGACTTGCAGGGTCCTAACCATATTTAGATTGTTGAAATCATACACCGGGTGACTGGAGCTCAAAGGAACTTAAGGCAGACGGCACACGCAGAGTGCAAGATCTGTTCTAGCCACGTTCCTCCTTGAGCATCAGCCAGAGCTGAATGAATGACCTTGTTAAAGTAGGCAAAGACTGCTCCTGGCTTATGCCTCTTCTCCTTGCCTGATCATCAGAAGCCGTGCCTTAGACTCTCCCCTCAAACTCCTTGTGGGCCAACACAGGTGCGTACTGTGAGCTAAGCAGTGGAATTTGGGTAGAACACAAGGCCAACTGTTTCTGGAAAGGCTGCTTTAGGGTGGGATATGGGAAAATTCGCAAGAGGAAGGAAGGGTTTCACAGTTTGGAAGCAGAAGAGCGTTCCACGGTTTGGCCTGTAATTGGAGGCCTCGAGGGAGTGGGTGGGGCTTCAGGTCGGTATTTAAGGGTGAGCAGCGGACTAATTTACGCATTTGCCATAGTCTGCACTTTCCTGGGTGTTGTTCTGAGTACACACTGGAGAGGAAGAACTCCTGTCAAAGTGTCTTCAGCAGGATGGAAGATCAGGCAGATGTGGGTGGCTGCAGCACGGCAAAGACATCCCGGCGTCAAAAGACTGTTTGGCAGGCCAAGCAGAAGGAGGTCTTGCTCTCAGTTTTCGCCAAGACACCTTACCCGAGCTTCAGGACCAGGCAGGAACTGGCCAGGGAATTCGGAGTTCCAGAGTCCTCCATCCGCGTGTGGTTTCAAAACCGCAGAAACAGAACTGGCATGTCGAGGAAGACCTCAAAGCAGACCACCGCAGGCTCCAGCCATGAAGCCTCCCAACAGCCTCCTGAAAAGCTTGTCGCCAGGGTACAACAAGCAAGAGGCCCGCCCTCAGAACGGAGAAGGCCTCGAACGCGGCTTACTCCAGCGCAGATCAGCATGCTAGTGCAAGCTTTTGAGATCTCTCCATCCCCAGACTATGCCACGAGGGTGCAACTGGCCCTGAGCACAGGTTTGCCTGAGGACACCGTCCACATATGGTTCCAGAACAGAAAGGCCAGGCAGAAAGGCCGCGCTGGAGGCAGCACAGCTAAAGGTGAGGACCTGCCTGCCTCTCCTGGCCCGGAAAGGGCTCCTGGAGCATCGTGTTGCATTGAGCAGGAGGCTTCCCGTGACAGCTTGTTGACATCGGGTTCTGCAGGAGGCCAGTGTGCAGAAGCGTTGATGTCAAGACCCGAACTCACCTTCTTCACAGAGGCCTACCCAGAATCCAGCAACTCCTGCCCTGTCCAGCTCTTCCTGGAGCAACTGGCGAGAACAGTGGAAGAGGAACAGGGACCAGCCGCTCTGGACCCAGATGTACCATGGGAGCAGATCGAACCAACACTCGAGGCTCCTCTCACAGAAGAAGAATATCAGGCTCTATTGGACGATATTTGACCACATTGAGAACGCCCAGAATTGGGACTGTAAAACCCGGTTGCCTGGACCCTAACCTGACCATTGTCTCAGAGACTCCAGCCAGAAATAAGCTTGGACAGATGCTCAGACTTGCACCTAAGAAAGGTGCAGAGCTCTAGCGATCCTGAGTAAGTGTTGGGGAAAAGATGGAAGGCCCTGGAGGTGCGAGGAACCTCACAAGAAGACCAACAGAAACAGCTGCCCCAGCCCCCAGGGGGCTTGCAGAGACTGAGCCATCAAATAAGGAGCATGCTCGGTCTGGACCTAGGGACCCTACATACACCTAGCAGGTGGGAGGTGAATCCTTGTGCTTAATGTGGGTTGCCCTATGAGGGAGGTGTTGTGGAGTGGCCCAGCGGCGGTGGAGAGTTGTTTCTAACCTGGACTTTGTTGTTTCTAACCTGGACGGTTTTGAAGGACAGTTATATAATGTTAGCTTCAGTTATTATCAAGATAAATATGTAATTTGTCTGCTGTTGTACTCTGCGTCATTAAATTATTTTTAGGCATTACTATGACCTGTTATTCTTTTCATTTGGAAGTTAATGTAAAGAGGAGATATGATTATCTTTCAAGCTGAAAAGAGGTGTGATCATGACTCTTGGTTTTTAACTTGACTGCATATGGAATTAAGCAAAACACCCAAATTAAGGACACAATTGTAAAGTACTCTTGCTTGTTTGAAATAGTCTTCTCTACTTCTCTTCTGGATCTATAAAGCTGAAAAATATAACTTTAATCCATATCTTCATACTGCAAAACCAACCACTCATCTTTGCCTCATCTTCTACTGGAAACCTATACAAGGACATGGAAGAAGGAATGTTTTACTCTTTGCCTGTTCTTTTTCGCTTTGGGAGCAAGTCTATTTCTTCATTGACTATAGAACCTTCTTCTTGAGGAGTTCTGTGTATATGAAGGTGAGTTGAGCCAACCAGCCTCATGGACTAAGCCACTGATAGATTCCTCGATTTTCCATTTTTAGGCATCCACTGTTGAATTAATTGACTCACAGATTGTAAATCATTTTCATAAATCCTTTCCTATAAAGAGAGAGTTAGAGGGAAACATAAACTATGCATATAATTATCTTTCACATAGAACTACCAAATTTTCTGCTTTTAATAATGTTATGTAATTCATTCAGAAATCACTTAAACAACAGTACTTTTCACATGAGGAGTTATAGAAAAATATTCATCATCATGCAAAGGCAAAATGCTACATACATTTTTGGGTATATTGATGGCATAGGAATTAAAATTTTTGATGCAGTTATATTCTAAAATATCATAATTGAATTACAAGTATTTTAATTTTTTGCAGCATTTATATATAGTTTATTTTTACCTCAAATTAGTCCCTTCTTCGTCTTAATTCACTCAACACACATTATAGTGTGTTCATTTTTTATTTTCTCAGGTTACAGAGATTCTATTTTATATGGGGATGACACCATGAAAATTAACTGTTCTATGCATGACACTGCTAATACCAAAATAGCATTCAAATAATGAGTAGACCTATCCGAATCACACTAGAATTCTCAGCAGAGACTATGAAAGCCAGAAGGGCTTGGATGGATATCATGCAGACACGAAGAGACCACCGATGCCAACCCAGACTACTATACCCAGTATATATGCAGCCATCCAGCCCTACAGAAGATACTAGAAGGAAAACCCCAACCCAATAATGTGAAATACACTCCAGAAAACACATTGAGGCCCACACCATGAGGGGAAGTCCATGCCTGACACTGCCTGGATGACCATGAACCAGAGTCAAGATAACCTAGAGACACACGATATCTGTAAACATGACAGACAAAAAATGACAATGAAAGATACTATGCTATAATCATTGATGAGTGCCTAGCCCAGTTGTCATCAGAGAGACATCACGAGGCATCTCATGGGAACAGATGCAAAGACCCTTATCCAAACACAATGATGTATCCAGGGGAACCCCACAAATGAGGGAATATGTATTGTAGGAACCAGAGATATTAAGGACACAACAAGCACATGGCCCACTGAGTCAACTGAGTTCATAGGGGATCAGAGACTGAAGGACAAAAACATAAACATTCTATGAGTCTTGTGAGCTAGGTTGTTGGCATACACCTTATGATTATTATCCTGATTTCGCTGAGGGACTTCCAACAGTGAGAATGGGGGTGTCTCTGACTCTTTTTCCTGCTTTAGCTACACTTTCTCTCCTCATGTATTGCTTTGACCAACTCTGATGTGAGGGATTATTCCTAGTTTTATTATAACTTGCTATGCCATCACATTTTTTTTCATTGAAAATAAAATAAATGGAAAAAAAGCAGTGGATGAAGGAGAGGTGAGCTGGGCAGAGTTGGGCAGAGTAGTGGTGGATAGATTGTGTCTGGGAGGAGTGGAGGAAGAGGAAACTGCAGTTCAGATGTAGTGCATGAAACAACAACAAAAATAAAATACTAAAACTAAATAAACTGTCAGCACCTAGGGCTGTTGGTGAGCGCCTGCATTCCTAGCACTCAGGAAGTTAAAGGTAGGTGGATCTCTGTGCGTTCAAGCACAGGTTGTTCTATAAAGAGAGCCTGGGACAGGAAAATTGTTCAGAAAAAAAATTCTGTTTTCAAAGAAACAAAAAACTGTCAGCATTTTGTGTTTCATCTTTAGGAACTTTGTTTTATGTTCCACTTTTTTACTTTTTATTTTTTTAATATTAGATACAGTTTATTAACTTTGTATCCAAGCTGTAGACCAGTCCCCTCATTCCCTCCCTTTCCTACCCTCCTTCCCTCATCTAATACCTACACCTTTCCAAGTCTACTGATAGGCGAGGGCTTCTGCCTGTTCCAACTGACCCTAGATTATCAGGCATCATCAGGTTTGCTGCAATGTCCTCCTCTGTGACCTAGCAAATCTGATCCTGCCTTGTGAGGGGGGAAGTCAAAGAGCCAGCCATTGAGTTCATGTCTGTAATAGTCCCTGTTCCACTTAGTATGGTACCCACTTGGAGACAGAGCTAACATGGACTATATTTGAGCAGGGGTGGTAGGTTATATGCATACAAGGTCCTTGGTTGGAGAAACAGTCTCATAAAAGACCCCTGTGCTGATATATTTGGTCCTTGTATAGTTCCTGTCCTCTCCAGGTCACACTAACTCTCCCTTCTTTCATATGATTCCCTGTGCTCTGCCCAAGGTTTGGATATGAGTCTCAGCATCTGCTTTGATACACTGCTAGGTAGAGTCTTTCATTGGTCCTCTGGAGCAGGCTTCTGTCCTGTTTCTTGTTTTTGCCTATATCCATCCCATTGGTCTTTCTAAGTGAGGATTGATCATCTTACCTAGGTCCTCTTTCTCATTTATCTTCTTTAGGTGTACAGATTTTAGTTTGTTTATCCTATCTTATAGGTCTAGCATCCACTTGAAAGTGAGTGTATACCGTGTATATCTTTCTGCTTCTGGGACACCTCACTGAGGATTATCTTTCTGGATTGTTTTTTTTTTGTTGTTCATGTTTACATTTTATGACTTCTTTGAATGGTCTAGAATTGAACCTGTCTGTTGTATAGCTTGTAAAGAGGTTTCCCATTTTATAAGCTGCTCCACCACCTAAAGAATGGATTGCAAAAGCATTTTAGTTTCATGTTGTAAGAACTGGAGTCTCACTGCTCAAGAGCTCAGGATTGTGCCCTTCCCAGGAACACTCATAGACCACAACTTGAGGCAAAAGCAAGCGTTTTATTTCAATTTCTATAGGGTCCCCCCTCCAAAGACAGGAGACAGCCCTAAATATGCAAAGGACAGGGTTTTATACCTGAAATTGAAACCACTTTTGCTCTATACATTGATTGTTCAGCAAGAATAGCATGAAGATAGTTTACACCTGGTTTTAGGTAGTATACAGCTGGTTGTAGATAGTTTACAGGTGGTTGTAGATAGTTTACAGGTGGTTGTAGATAGTTTACAGGTGGTTGTAGATAGTTGTTCTCAGAACAGTTGACCCTTTCCTTCAAGAGTTATCTACACCTGACTTCAATTCAAATAATCACTGTTGTTTTTCTCATTCCCAGGTGGTCTCTCACACCCCCCCTTTTTGCCTCAATTTTAACCCTAAAATTGTAGATCAACCTCATGGAGAGGTTGATACTCTTTCTGGAGCATCAGGACCTGAACTTCACTTATACTTTCCCTGACAAAGGGGTGTTCTGGTCTGAGAGTTTATTGTCCCTGATGAGTTTCAGTTTTAGTGGGTTGCTGTAGGCTTGGACTTTCCAGGTGTTGCAGGTTGATGAAGAGCAGGCTTAACGTGTGACACATGGACCCAAGCTGTGATGCTCTCTACTTTGGCAGTTGGGGTGGTGAGCAGGATGTAATAAGGACCCTTCAACTGAGGTTCCAGATTCTGGCTGCCATGTCACTGCACATATACCAGATCTCCCACCTGGAACTGATGGGGCACCTCCAAGGACCTGGGCGCATATGCACTGTCAACCTTGCTCCATATTTCTTTCTGCATAAGCTGCAGTCCTTTTAGCCTGGACAAGTCAGAGTTACCACTAGTTATGTCAAGAGGGTCCCCAAGAAGAGTCAAGGTAGGAGAGCAGGAACCCCATATAGTAATTCAAAGGAAGTTAAGCCTAGTAGGGAGTGAGTATTTCTGACTCTAAAGAGGGCCAAGGGAAGAAGCACCACCCAGTCACCCCCAGTCTCCATTGTCAATTTTGTGAGAGTCTCTTTTAGAGTTCTATTTATTCTCTCTACTTGTCCTGAGATTTGGGGTCTATAAGCATGATGTAACTTCCAATCAAGTCCCAGAAATCTGGCCACCTCCTGGTTCACCTGAGCAAGGAAGGCTGGCCCATTGTCTGACCCAATTAGCTTTGGAATACCTTACTGAGGAAATATGTCTTCCAGAATCTTTTGGTCACGACCATTGTGGTTTCTTTCTTTGTGGGAAAATCTTCCACCCATCCTGAAAAAGTGTCCACAAAAACCAGGAGATATTTATTGTCATACCTGTCTGGTTTAATTTCAGTGAAATCCACCTCCCAATGCATTCTGGGTCTACTTCCTCTTAGCCGCTTTCCTGGGCTCTGGAAATTCTTACCTATGTTTACTCTCTGGCAAGGTTCACATGTCCTAGTCACTCTCTCAGTTAGGATGGTGAGGTTTAGTATTCGGTATGGGTATTGGAGGGCAACTTCAGCCAATTTCTTTGCCCCCAAGTAAGTCCACTTATGCATCTGAGTTATCAATCTCTCAGCATCTTCCTGGGGTAGAATGATCTTACCTTTAAAGTCAATCCATGCCCCCACATTGGTGTTAAATATCCCATTTTTGCCATATTAACTTTAAGTCAGTTTCTGAGCAGTTTAGTCATTCTTCTCTGGGCAATTCAGCTGTTAATACCACTGGGGCAGAGTTTCCTCTAGCAGCTACTTTAGCCTCCTGATCGGCCATGTTATTCCCCTTTGGTGCCCTGGAAGTCTCGACCTTCTGCTGTCCTAGGAATTGAATAATGCTTACCTTGTTGGGCAGCAACAGTGCATTGAGCAAAGTCAGAATCTTGTTTTTATTTTTTATCTCTTTTTATTTTTTATCTCTTTACCAGCTGATGTTTGCAGGCCTCTCTGATGATAGATGGCCCCGTGCACATGGGCTGTTTATGAGGAGTACTGACTATCAGTGTAGATGTTTATCTTTTTACCCTTTTCCAGAGTTAAATCCTGGGTTAAAGCAATCAATTCAGCCTGCTGAACAGAAGTGCCCTCTGGCAATGCCTGGGCCCATATTACCTTATGTCCATCTACCACCACTGCCTCTGCCTTTCTCTTCCATTCTCAAAAAAAACTGCTCCTATCCATATAGTATGTCACCTCAGCTTTATGAAGAGGGTGATCTTTCAAGTCCTTGCACCATCCCTGTTCCTTTGCTAGAACGTGCAAACAATCATGCTCCAGGGGCTGGATTTCTAGATCCGTAAATAAGGTGGCAGGGTTTAGCTCCATAGCCAGTTCAAAGGTGACTCTATCATTATTCAAGTGCAAAGCCTGGTAAGGTGTCATGCAAGTGTTCGTGAGCCAGCAATCAGGTGGCTGCCTTATGACACTCTCAGGGGCATGAGGAGCATAGATGGTGAGGTCCTGTCATAGAGTCAGTTTGTCTGCATCTTTTACTAGTGCCACTACTACTGCTATTATTCGAAGGCAGGTTGGCCATCTTGCCACTACTGAATCAAGCGTTTTGGATAGATAGGCTACTGGTCTCTTCCAGGGTCCAATTATCTGTGTTAGCAACTCCTTGGCCATTCCCTGTTTCTCAGCCACATAAAGATGGAAAGGTTTGGTTACATCAGGGAGTCCCAATGCTAGGGCCGACATTAAGGCTTGTTTGATATTATCGAATGTGGCTTGTTCATCCTTTCCCCAGATGAAAGTCTTTGCCCTTTGTAAGGGCATACAGATGGGCTGCCATCTTGGCAAATCCTGCAATCCACAGCTGGCAAAACCCTGCTGTACCTAAAATTTCCCTCAGTTGTTTAGTAGTCCGTGGAGGGGGAATATGAAATACAGTCTCTTTTCTAGCCTCTGATAGCCATTTCTTTTCCTCTCTTAATATATATCCCTGATAACTGACCTGTTTCCTGCAGAGCTGGGCCTTTATTGCTGATGCTCTATATCCAAGGTCACCCAGCTCTTGTAACAGCTAGTTGGTGGCTTTAAGGCAGGTTTCTTTACAATTTGCAGCTAATAGAATGTCATCCACATATTGGGGAAAAGTTACCTGGGGATTGGTGGCCCGGAAGTGTGCCAGGTCCAAGTGTAGGGCTTCATCAAATATAGTAGAAGAATTTTTAAACCTTGAGGAAGTTGAGTCCATGTAAGCTCACCTGAGTCCCCTGAGTCTGGGTCTTTCCATTCAAAAGCAAAAATGTCTTGCCTGGTAGGGCTGAGTTGGAGACAAAAAAAAATAAAATGTGTCCTTAAGGTCCAGGACCATATACCAAACCCTGTCAGGGGGAGGGGAACTCAACAGGTTATATGTGTTGGGTGCGGTAGGGTGTAAGTCCATGACCTGTTTGTTAACTTCCCTCAAGTCCTGTAGGGGTCAATAGTCATTGCATCCAGGCTTCTGAATTGGCAGCAATAGAGTATTCCAGGCAGAATAGCCCCTTCTGAGAACCCCTAGATCAAGGAACCTCTGTTTGTGAGGGTGGATCCTCACGGGTTATCTTAGACATTGGATATTGTTACACCGTGATTGGGGTAGCCTGAGGCTTCAGCTCTATCAGAACTGGAGCTGTTTCTCTGCTTTTCCTAGGCCATCTGTTTCAGCCCATGCCTGGGGAATCTCTGTAGCCACCAGTCAATGTCTTTTTCTGGACTTACCACCTTTTCAGAAAGGCGGCATTCATCTTCCAGTTGAATTGTCAGTACATGAATGGGATCTCCTTTATTGTCTGTCAAATGTGGGCCATCTGGTCTAAAATGGATATGGGCTCCTATCTTAGTTAGAATATCTCGCCCTAACAGCGGGTATGGGCATTCAGGGAGAACTAAGAATGAGTGGTATACCCGGTCCACTCCAACGTCCACCATTCTTCGGGTAGTCCATGAGTATTGTTTACATCCAGTGGCTCCTTGGACCGATGATTTCTTCTTTTTTAGCTTCAAAATCTTGTAACAGAACAGAATGCTGGAAGCCAGTGTCCACCAAGAAGTCGACTGGCTTCCCGTCCATCTTAAGGGTTACCCTGGGCTCTGGGTAAGGGGTCAAACTCTTTACCCCCCTAATCACTGTCATCATCCAGGGTTAGGACCTGGGTCTCCAGGGCTTGGGCATTCGGTTTTTCTGGCTTTTTCGTCCTTTTAGGACAATCCTTGATCCAATGTCCTTTCTCCTTGCAATATGCACACTGATCCTTAGACAGAGGGCCTCCTGGAGTCTGGAGGGTCTTAATCTTGACAGCAAGGATTTTGTCAAGGTGAAGGGTGCCCTCGTGTGGCCATTCAACCTGAAAAGTAGGCCACTCTGAGGAACAGAAAGTTTGCCATTTTCCCTTTTTAACTTCAACTGAAATGTTATGTGCCCTATATCTCACCTCTGAGAAATGATCAAGGGTGAGGGATAAGGGTGTAGTCACAGTTTGTCCCATAATAAAGTCGTCTGTCAAGAAAGTCAAAGAGGAAACACAGATAGAGACAAAGAGAACGAGACAGACAATTAGACAAGGACGCCCTTGAGGGTGGTACCACAGAACTCTGATTGAAAGGCTGCCTGGCGGCAGCCATCTCTAACAGGAAATAGATGGGAGGAGGAGCGTCCCAATCCTAGCCTCCCAAACCGGAGCGTCCTCCAGTTCCCAGTCAAGTGATAGTCTGATACGTCTGTCTATCACAATGAATGATCAGATGACTAAAAAAAGGTCTAGATAGGCGCCTAAACAGAAACAGATTGGTAAGACAGAAACAAGCAAAGCAAAACAGAAATTAGACTAACCTGTTTTGAGCTCAACCTCCGAACTCAGTCTGATGAGGGTTGGGGAAGGGGCACGTCCTTTCCTGGTCAAACGCACCAAAAATGTAAGGCCTGGGGTCTCACAGCTCAGGAGTTCAAGATTGCGCCCTTCCCAGAAATCCCCACAGACCACGACTCCATGCAAAAGCAAGAGTTTTTTGTTTGTTTGTTTGTTTTTTGTTTTTCCAATCGTGATACGGTCACCCCTCCAAAGACAGGAGATGACCCCAAGCATGCAAAGCACAGGATTTTTATACTTAAAAATCTGGCCACTTTTGCTCTATACATTGATTGGTCAGCAAGAATAGCATGAAGATAGTTTACAGCTAGTTGTTTGCAGTTTTTGGCCATTTGTGAGTTTTCTCAAAACAATTCACCCTGCCGTTATTTTTTAAAACCTATCTCGGAGCAGTTCATCCTGCCTTTTGAGAGCTACGTGGCTCTGGCTTTAATTCAAAGATGGGAATAGTCACAGCTGTTTTTTATTTTACAGTTGTTTGCATTCTCAGGTGGTCTCTCAGATGGAGATGAAGAGAGAGAGAGAAGGAGACAGCAGGACATGATAGCGGAAGAGAGAGAAGGGGGCACCCCAACAGAGAAGGGGGAGAGCGCAAGAAGGCAATAGCAAGAAGGCGAGAGGCCAAGAGAGAGACAAAGTGGGCAGGCAGATCCTTTTAAGGAGCAAAGTAACCACACCTGCCCTCCCTGGCAGTCAACACGTAATGACATCACAGGTTGCTAGCAAAGCCAGAAACAGGTGCCTAAATACTAAGAGTTGGCATAGGCCTTTAATCCCAGTACTCTGCCAGGCAGAAGCAGGCCAGTCTCTGTGAGTTCAAGGTCAGGCTGGTCTACAGATCTAGTCCAAGATAGCCAAGGCTAAAAGGAGAAACCCTCTCTCAAAATACCAAAATATTCATATGTATAATTAATATATTCTCACTAAATATAGTAATATAAACCAATATATTTAATAAATATGTTATATATTAATATATACATTTTGTTTTAATCATATGCATATGTTTCAATTTATGTTTTAATCATATAGATATATTATTGAAATAAAAAATCTGAGCCAGGCTTTGTGGCACATATCTCTAATCCTGTCTCTCTAGGAGACACAAGCATGCTGCTGTGTAAGTTCAGTGTCACCCTGGTCTACAAAGCAAGTCCAGGACATGCATGGCTAGAGAGAAACATTGTCTAAAAAAACAGGCTAGATGTGTGGCTAGATATATCTGAAATCACATAGTGTGACAAGGCTATAAGAAAGTCTTACGAGGCATGGTGACACACATCCATAGTCCCAGCACTTGAGAGGCAGATGAAGGTAGGTCTCTGTGAGTTCAAGGTCAGCCTGGTTTACAAAGAGAGTCCTGGATTGACAATGATGCACTGAGATACCATGTCGCAAAAATAAAACATTAAATTAAATTAAAAAAATCAAAGCCTGGATTGTTGGCAAATGCCTCTAATACTAGCACTATGACTGGCAGAAGGAAATGGATCTGTGTTAGTTTAAGGCCTGCCTGGTCTAGAAAGTATGACAGGACAGTCAAGGCTATACAGAAAATCTCTTTCTCAAAAAACAATATCCTGGGATGTAAACAAAAAAACCTTCTAGTATCTGAAGGTTGTTTCTTTTTTTTAACTTTTAAAAAATTTATGTTTTTGTAAATTACAGTTTATTCACATTGTATCAATGCTGTGGCTCCATCCTTCATCCCCTCCTTTATTCAACCTCCTAACTTCCTCCTATTTCTGTCCTAAAGTCCACTGATATGGGAGGTCCTCCTCCACTTTCATCTCACCCTAGCCTATGAGATCTCATCAGAACTGGCTGCATTGTCCTCTACTGTGGCCTGCTCCCCCATCAAGGGGAGGTGACCAAAGAGCCAGACACTGAGTTCATATCAAAGACAGTTCCTGTTCCCATTACTAGGAAACTCACTTGGAGACTGAGCTGCCATGGAATATATCTGGGCAGGAGTTGAAGAGGTTCAAGGTTATCTCCATGCATGGTCTTTGGTTGGAGTATCAGTCCCAATGCTCTCCTTGTGGAACTCCTGCCCCCTCAAAAGTCTTCCTTAGTCATCAGGGAAATACAAATCAAAATGAACCCAGGATATCACATTACACCTATCCGAACAGAAAAGATCGAAAACTCAAGTGACAACACATGCTGGAGAGGATGTGTGAAAAGGGGAACACTCCTCCATGTCTGGTCGTGATGTAAACTTGTACAACCACTTTGGAAATCAATGTGGTAATTTCTCAGAAAATTAGGAATAGTGCTACCTCCAGATCCAGCTATACCACTCCTAGGTATATATCCAAAATTTGATCAAGTGTACAACAAGGACATTTGCTGGACCATGTTTGTAGCTGCTTTATTTGTAATAGCCAGAAGCTGGAAACAACCCAGGTCCCACTCCATTGAGGAATGGATATAGGAATTGTGGTACTTTTACACATGGGAATACTACTAAGCATTTAAAAATAAGGAAATCATGAAACTGGCAGGCAAATGGTGGGATCTAGAAAAGATCATCCTGAGTGAGGTATCCCAAAAGCAGAAAGACACACAGGGTATTTACTCACTCATAAGTGGGTATTAGACATATAATACAGGATAAACATACTAAAATCTGTACTCCCTAAGAATCTACTAAAAAATTTTTTTTAATCTGTTTTTCATCATAGCCTTGGAGGAAGTAAATTATTTACCATGTTCACTTATAACGTAAAGGAGGAAGTCACCAATTGTGGTTGTGTTCTATATTTTGAAACATTGGAGTAGGTATTGAAGTTTGATGTATGTGTATCAAATCCAATCACAGAAGTTTATTAGGTAAATCTGTTATTCTTTCTGTGGCTGCTGTTGATCTAATGCATTTCCACTTGCTGATAGGTATTTTTCTGCTGAAAAGTATAGACTGGGATTCCCATCATCTATGTGATCCATTGCTTATTTATACCATGTGGTATGTGATCATGCTTTTCAATGAAGGGCCTCTGAGAAAGCATGGTGCTTTTGTTTTTCATTTTCACAAATTCCTTTAAGATGTTTGTTTTCAAGCCTGATTTGGATGTCAGTAATTAGGCAAAGCTGCATTTGAAGTCTTGATTCTCATGTCAGCTTTCTGAGTACACGTCCAAGGGTGGAAGATGTTCCCCCAATGTGTTCTATTTTTACCAACATTAATGTTAAAGTGCTTAATAGTGTATATGTATGTATGTATATATGCATAAATATATATGAATATATATATACACACATATATATGTTATTTGAAGTTCCATTCTTCTTATGTTCCCATTAGTTACTACATGACACATAATGTTGAAGTACTGCCTTCTGAGAGAATTATCTAGAGGTGCTGAATAATGTAACAGCAATGATATTTATTTCAAAACAGCATGTTGTGTGTGTATGTATAATCTGACTATGGGTTCTTAGGCCATGACAAATGTATGAAGACTTGGTGACAGCTTTGTGGGGTTTATTTTAGTCATTGTTATATGTTCAAAGTCATGTTGCCAGTTTTGCTTACCACAGACATTCCCCACTGAGTTCATTGATACTCAAATAAACTTAATTGAAATATTACATCAGTAAAACATTGTCTTCTATCCAGATTATAAACCTATTGTCCTATAAGGATGGAAGAACATGAAATAATAATAATAATAATAATAATAATAATAATAATAATAAATGCTATGTACAAAGTAAAATGATATAATGCTGTCATTTTTTTTGGAATGTGTTAGTTCATTCTTAGGAGTAAAGACTTATTCATAAAACTGTCTCAGATCTACAAGTGAATGTCAGAGAGTTGTCTCAGTGGGAATACTTGGTTGTTTCTAAGCCTGATGATTTGAGCTCAATTTCTGGGTAGCCAATATTACTCCTATAGAATTTTTCTAATATTTCTATACTTGGGCCTTTGTATGTACAAATTCACACACCAGCACATACATAAATCATTTTTAAACCTAAATAAGGGCCAGTTCTTTCACTGGTCAAAAGACTCTTTGGGTTTCATGTTGAAAACTCATATATGGGATGTAAACAGATAGTAAACAGCAATAAGTTGTCCTCTCATGGCACATACATACTCAAACATTTTTCAATGGATGAAATTAAAGCAAAGGAGAAAACCCACTTACTGACATCAGAAATGATTTTGCAATTGTAAATAAATGTAGAATTTGAAGACTTATTACTGTTCATTAAAAGAAAAAAAATGTTACCTGTGTACATCTTATTTTATCCATTCATTCCTTGATTCAAGAATAAGTCATTAAAAATATCTTAGCTTTGCTCAGAGATGCATCCCTGTCATCGTAGACCTGGGAGTCCATGGAAACCTAATCTTTCTGAGATTATGGTCAGCTTGGTCCACACAATTAGCTCTCTTTTGTGTTTGTTCGTTCATTTATTTGTTTGTTTTTTAGACAAAATTTCCTTGTGTAGTCTTGGCTGTCCTAGATCTACTTTGTAGACCTGGCTGGCCTCAAATTCAAGTCTCTTCTTCCCTGAGTGCTGGGATTACAGGTGTGTGCCACCATGCCCAGCTCCAAAACTGAGTTCTAAAACAGGCATGGCTATGTAGAAATATCATGTATTTAAATGATCCCCCAAAATGTACTTTGTATCTCAAATTATAGGTTTTTTTTTCCCCTCAGGGATAGTGTCCACAGAGCTGGGTCCTGGTACTGTTCCTGGTCCTGGTCCTGGTCCTGGTCCTCAGAGCCTAGCTCTTGGCCCAGCTGTGGCCCCAAAATTCTGCTGTCAAGCACTGGCCCTGTTGGGCTTTTTTTTCTGGGGCTCAATCTATCCCAGTAGACCCCCTGCGCACCAACTACACACCTGGCAGCATCTTCTATAGATGGATGCACATGCCCAACTCGCAGGAAACTCTCAACAAAAACAGGCTCCATACCCCTTGGCTAAGCCACTCACTGTGGGCCGATGGGGAGGCCCCATCTCTGAATACATCACTTAAGTTGAGTAAGCAACACATTTTAAATAATAATAATATGAAACCAACAACAATAACACAAGAGTGAAAAACAGCAATTTAAAAATATACAAAATTAAGGGAATCTTTTCTCTAAGGGGAGAAGGCGCTGGATGCAGCTCAGCCGGCAATTGTACGAACTATATGTCTACCTCGGGCAGCGGGGACAGGGGAATGGGTGCCCCCAAGTGCACTACAGTGGAGAGAAACAGTAGCTCATCCGCCAAGTCCACAAGGGCCTGTGTGTCCTCTGATGCTAAAGCCAGAGGTTGCACTGGTCCAGCTTCTGGCAAGACTGGGGATCCTGCAGCCATGGGATCCAGGATCTCAGCATCCTCTTTGGGCTTAGCATCTGCCTCCAAAACCAGGCTCCGTTTCTCCTGTACCACCAAGGTGTCTTGCATGGACAGCTCTGCAGTTGAGGCCCCAAGTAGCCCCGGATCTGGGCAAAGAAAGGGGTGAGCCGTCATCTGGGATAAGGGAGCAGCCTGAAGGCACGCAGAATGGGGTGAGCTAACCCAAGATGGCCTCTCCATGCCAGGGAAGGCACAGTCCCCTCTCCTACCCGCAGGACAGTCGATTTGACAGTCTTCCTCCTCTGCTTCCTTGGCCAGAGCTTCAGGACACTTCCCCTGTGGGACACGGGGTTGGAATCAGCTGCTACCTCACTAGGCGCCTCCCTCGGGTCCTCATCCTCCTCCTAATTCTCCTCCTCCTTCTCAGGCTTAAGCTTATCTAGGGCTTATCCATTGCCCGGAGGATCTCCCCAGATTGGCAGTCCGACTCTGCAGTGGGCACATGGATCCTTGCATAGTCCAGCAGCCGTCTCACGATGGCCAGGTCCGGGGGCCCAGAGAAATCCTGGGGGAATTTCTGCAGCCACTGGGACAAGAACGAGAAGATGGCACTGTGGGTGAGAGCAGGGCAAAGGGACACTGTGTCGGGAGTCTGGCCTCTCTTTGGAACTGCGGGGGGGCATTGGTATCCCCCAGGGCCTTTCCTTTTTTGTCTCTCCCTCTGCTGCTCAAAACCTAGGAGCCCAGTGGGAAACCTCTATCCTCTACCAGCAGGTTAGGTCGTGAGGACAGTCCCTAGGTAGAGAACCCCAAAGGTGAGGCTCCTGGCCAAAATTGGCCCTCCACCCTGGCCTTAAACGCCCCTTCCTGCTCACCTCCCCCTCCACCCCAAGCCTACTCATGTCTTTGTCTGCTTTTCCGCCTGAAGGATCTATACCTGTGACAGTTCATGGGGGTGATACCCCTACTGCCCCATGTCCCCAAGCCACCCAGACATCTAGAAGGAACTATTAGAATCTTCCCAGGGATGGGTGTGGGGGTGCTAGGGGCTCCATCCATAACAAACAGTGCAAATGGGGTCCAGAATCCTTTACACAAACGGGGAAAGGTCGCTCAGGGCATGAGAAATGGTGGTGTGTGAGATTCCCTGGGGAAGGTGAATGGCACCTGTGAGAGCCCCACCCTGCCACAA
Organism: Meriones unguiculatus; assembly: GCF_030254825.1. NCBI lineage: Eukaryota > Metazoa > Chordata > Mammalia > Rodentia > Muridae > Meriones > Meriones unguiculatus. The sequence continues at coordinate 96,446 of NW_026843690.1, forward strand.
TCACCCATGTTTGGCCATGTCACTTTAAGGGGTCTGGCCTGGGACTCAGGCTGCTGGGACTCACACGTCCGGTTCTGTGAGGGCACAGGGCACTGGCCCTGGGAAACAGCAGGAGAAGATCTGAGAGCTGGCTAGATCCCTGGTGGAACCACTCTCCTGCCTTTTCAGCATCAGGTCCAGAACCAACCAGATGGTGGCAATCTTTGGATAAAGGGCCAGAAGGTGGGCAAATAGGGAATCATCTGCTTCACATAGTCCATGTGATCATTGCTGAGCATGAGGATGCCATGAAGGAAGGCTCACTACCTTTCGCTATGAGGAAGGACCAGGGCAGGAGGGAGGCTTTAAGTGTGCAAACCCCGAGGGGCACCAATGACCAATTTCCCTACACCTAAGCGGGAAGCAGGCATGAAAAGCGTTCCTCAGTGTCCCAACAGGAACACTCTTCCAGGCTGCGATCGCGGTGGATGGGGGGTGGGGTGGACCAGAAAGCTTCCCTGCTGCAGGACGGCCCTGGTTACCTTGGTCTCCCAGTGGGGAACAGGCCAGAAATGTGTCAGGGAGCGCACCACATGTCTCCAGCAGCGGCACAGGCGACCACCGCTGTCTTCTCTGAGACCTGAGCCCGTGGAGGTCTGGAAGCAGAAGAGACTCATCTCTCCAGCTCCTCTGGACCGGCTGGTCTGTCCAGGCTGCTGTTGCTGCTGCTGGCCTCCCGTTACCTGGCAACCAGGGTTCCGAGTTCCATCCAGAACCGGGCTGAGGAAGCATGGTCACTTCCTGGAGTCACCCTGCCAGAGCCTCCAGTTCATGGGTTCTCCCTGGAGGCCACCAGCCCTGCAGGCTCTGCTGATTAAACAAACCATCAACAGTTCCAGAGAGAAATGATGGAGAAGTTGCCTCCCGTCACCACTAGAGGGCATAGAGTCACATGAGAGGGTGCAAGGATGAAAAAAACAGCAGCAGCAGAGAGGGATGGCTACCATCCTTCTTTAATCTTTTTATTATTATTATTATCATCATCATCATCATCATCATCATCATCATCATCATCATCATTCCATTCTTCTTCCCTAGTATACTGAAAACAAATTCACCTTCTTTCATTTCACCTACTGAACTAAAATGTTCTCATCTCTCAGCCTTTGAATATGTATGTTCTTTATCTTTTCTGGGGTGTTAGGTACCTCTTGCTTTCCTTTAGGTTTCATAGTGGAATTTATAGTGATGTATACATTTCTATGCATGGTCTATGGGTTTGTTTATGGTGGATTACCCCACAAGACTGTAAGCTTATAGAGAAAGTGGTGTTTACATCAATCATTTTTGTGTGTTCAGGACTTAGCAGAGTATTGGGTACCTAATTCACAATAACTCTCTGTGAAAGGACAAATAACCTTTTAAAAAGTAAATTCCTTTAACAAAGTCTTCATAATCTGATAGTAAAACAGAATTCTCACCTAAAGGATGGGAGCATGTAGCATTTTATTTGTTAATGCCAGCCATTGTGCCATCTGTAAAAAATTTTTCCTGGAGTCTTTTTATCTTGTTCTGTTACTGCTGTTACTAGGACACCCTACTCTATGCCTGTTGCCTTCTCTGTGTTCTCTTTAATTTATCCCATAACAAGTTACTTCCTTTAAGCTTTAGTGAGATTTAGCATCTGGCTTCATTATATCCAAAGATTATCTGTTTCTGCCTGTTTTGTACAGAAGGCAGGAATACAACTAAGAGGTAGAACATTTGCTTCATATATAGGAGGTAAGGAAGGAGGAGGAAGGGGAGAAGAAAAAAAGAACAGGAGAATTGAAACATTGCTTTTCTTTATGCAGATGCACTTCCTTCAATACAGGAGTTAACAGTCTTCTTGTCTCTGCATTCCAAATAAGGTAGAAATTCCAGATACAGCAACAGTGATACTTATTTGGTGTTAGTTTTTAACCTGGTCCTTCTCCTGACATTTACCTGCTTTATATGTATTTGGTTTTATGTATATGTTCATTTTCTGGGATGAATCAATTTTTTCATTAGGTTTTATGAGAAGTCATATTCTCAGAAAGTGTCCTGAGCTTTGAATCCTACCATACTTATCCCTAGGAGCCCATATCTGCAAAGGTGATTATGTCCTCTCTGTACATCATTTGATGTTATGACTTCAGGATTCATCTTGAACCTTGTTTTCAAGAGAATGTTGTAAACAAGCCTTAAGCTTAGCAGGCATTTTGTGCCTCATGAAAAAAATTTCATCATAAAATGTCCTGTCTGAAAAGAGCATCTGAGATCATTGTACAATGCACTCAGTTATTTTCATTTTAGTCATTAACATTATTAGTACTATTTAATGTTTTTCATTACTTTGTTAGGGACACAAATATGATGACCCTGGTGTAAGGGACTGTGTACACACTGTTAACTAAGAAAATAAAACCACACATTGGAGAAAGTAAAACCTCCAAATATGGATAAGAATTAGGTTTAGATTTAGTGCCCAAAAATAATTCAGTTGAAATGTGGGAACGACATTGAAACACCATTATTCAGCAAACGTTTAGAGTATATATGTAAATATGATGAAAGGAATGTACACATAAACACAACTTAAAAATTCTTGGCACACGGTATATACTCACTCATATAGACATATAATATAGGATAAACCTACTAAAATCTGTACATCCAAAGAAACTAATCAAGAGGGAGGATCCTGACTAAAACGCTCAATTCCTATCCTGTAAGGCAAAAAGGATGGACATCAGAAGAAGAAGAAAACAGGAAACAAGTTCGGAACCTGCCACAGAGGCCCTCTAAAAGGCTCTGCCCTGCAGACTATCAAAGCAGATGCTGAGACTTATGGCCAAGTGTTGGGCAGAGTACATGGAATCTTATGAAAGAAGTGGGAAATAGTAAGATCTGGAGAGGACAGAAACTCCACAAGGAGAGCAACAGAATGAGAAAATTTGAACACCAAGGTCTTTCCAGAGACTCATACTCCAACCAAGTACCATGCATGGAGATAACCTAGAACCCCTGCATAGATGTAGCCCATGACAGTTAGTGTCCAAGTGGGTTACATAGTAATGGGAAGAGGGACTGCCTGTAACATAAACTGATTGGCCTGCTCTTTGATCTCAGGCCACAGAGGAAGACAATGCAGCCACTCCTCATGAGACCTAACAGACTAAGATCAGAAGGAAGGAAAGGGAGACCTCCCCTATCAGTGGACTTGGGGAGGATCATTCATGAAGAAAGGGAAAAGTAGGTGGGGTTAGGAGGGGAGGAAGGAGGGGCTTATGGGGGGGATACAAAGTGAATAAAGTGTAATTAATAAAAGTTTAAAAAATTAAAAAAATATTTGACACAAATAATTAAATAAATAATGATAAAAAAATTCTTGGGCACACATACAAAAAGTGGGACTTCATTAAGATTTTTTTTTTCTTTTCGTTTTCTTGACAGGAAAAGTTTGAACATGTTTCTCCCCTGTCCTCCTTTTTATTCTCCTCCCTCCCCTTCCCTTCCCTGCCTTCCTTGCTCAGTGTGAATTTACAAACATTGCACTTGAATGGATGCAGTTCTTCAAAGCATTGCCAAAAGGACCCCTGCAGCCTCACTTCTAAACCTTGAACCTCAAATGCATTCTAGCTATTTTTTTTTTCTTGCATTGGTGATTAATTAAAGCAACTCATTTTCTGGGGGGTAGGGGTAGATACTCAGACATGGTGAATTCCTCATCTACTCCTCCCCATTCCCCATGCTTACGACCTTTAGCACTTTGGGGAGCACATTGACAGAGGTTCCCCACCCATTCAAACCACAATCATACATGTGCTTTCTAAGATTTTCTAATAAAATTCTTTTAGTTGCCAGTATGAGACCTTAACTAAAAAAGAATTGTTTTCATTCTCAGGTGACAATCTCATAAGTACAGCCATGATAATAAATGACATATCAAGATGCTCAGGTGGGTATTCTGTGTACAGTGCCAGTACACAGGCTCAGACCCAGGAACTCAGTGGAGCCAAGCCTTCCCTATTTGAGTTCGGTTCACTTCCTTGTTGAAGCCACCTATGGCTAAAAAAAAGAAGTTTGTGGGATTGGGAGTGTACCTCACTTGATACGAGGTGGAGCAGAAGGATCAGAAATTCAAGGTCATCTTATAGCTGTTTAGTTTAAGGCTGGGCTGGGCTACAGGGGACCCTAACCAAATAATAATAATAGTAATAACTACAATACCTTTCAACTAAGAGCATTATTTGGTGGTCATTGTTCCAAGCTAGAGCTAACCTCAGGTCACCAAACTTCCTCATAGAGATAGCAAGGAGGCAACAAGGTCAAGCCCAGAAAGACTATCTGCACACAGACCCCTCTCCAACCGAGCCTTCCTCGCCAAATATGTGGAAATATGTGTTTCCACTGATGACCAGAGGTGCCCCAGCTTGTAGTGTTGGGAGCATGGGGAAGGCAAAGTCACAATGGAGCACAGCTGTTTGATCACCAGCCCACTGAGACCATCACAAGCAAACAAAATCACAAAAGTACAACAAAGGAAAAAAAATGTACTGGGTATAATGCGCTCGAAGAGAATGGAAGAAGAAATACCAAAAACTCAGAACAGTGGCCTGTCTCTCTATGGGCCCTCTATCCTATTCCATTAGTGGTGACCTACCCCCAAATCAGGCTCCATCCAACTACACCCGAGTTTGGAATGATGACCTGCATTCAGCCAGACCAGAGAATGGAGCAGCAACATATTTGTTGATCTCTGTCTACCAGACCAGAGCCCAAAGCACCAGCCAAACTCTGCCAGACCAGAGACCACAGCAGCAGCAAATTTCTGCCAGATCAGAGGCCAGAGCAGGGGACACACTCTGCCAGACCCGAGGCCAGAGTAGTGGATAAGATCTGCCAGACTAGAGACCAGAGAACATTGGCAGAGGTGCCAATCCTGAGCTCCACATACTGTATCAATCCCTTGCCACATTCTTGCCACTCTCACTGGAGACTGTGAAGCATGGCTCAAGCCTCCTGAAATGGGAAAAAAATCAGGTCTAGGGGGATAGAAGGATTTTGTCCCATGTCCTCAGTCAGTCCCAGAGACAAAAAATGACAGCGAGAGTCAAAACAGTTAAACAAGACACAGACTAGATCCCATTGTTTGTGCAGCAGAAAAATACACAGAGCCAGACAGCAGATCCCACCACTCCTGCAGTGGAAAAGGAAAGTAGGATATCAGTGAATCTCTGCTGCAGGAGCTACCTGCATTATCCTTGTCCAAAGATCCAGAGATCAAAGAAAACTCGGTGCTCAACTCCCTTTACAGATGTGCCCTTTTGGGGGGGATCTGGAAAGTCTTCCAGACCCCCTGTGGCCCACAGCTGTCCAGAGCATCAGCTCTAACCTTTCTGACGACACATATTACACATTTTGCCTTGAGTCCCAAAAAAACAAACTAGAGAAACACCGAGAAAGACACAGACAGAGTGCTCATTTACTGGCTGTTGTTCAGCTCCATGTGCCTGGGGTGCTTGGGAGACTTTGGGATCCAATATAAGAACTCATATGTTATGGCCAGATCTTAGGGTGACCAAAGATCATCAGGAGCCAGACCACATATGCAAGAGCAAAGAGTTTTATTTGGGCTTATGCTGGGTCTCTCCATTTTTACAAACACAGTGGATCAGAGAGAGCCCTGAGCAGGTGCATGGCAGGGTTTTGATTGGGGTTTTAGGAAGGACCAGGAAGTTCTGGTTTAATAGTTACAGGATTGGTTGACATTCAGCAAGGGCAAGCTTTTTACAAAGTGATTGGCTAGCTAACATAACTAACATTGAGGGAGCTATCTCTAGGCCTCAGGAATGTTGGGTATTTTCTTTGTCACTGAAGGTTCTACTACAAAGTTGGTAGACTGCTCAGCACAAATGCCCCACTTTGAGATAAGATACCTTCCCATTCTTGTTATCCTCAGGCTGTTCCTTGGGTAAGGAATCTTACGACCTTGTATTTGGAATTGGTGACCCATGGTCCAATTCCTGGTGGCTTTATAATAGAGTCACAATTCTGGTGAAATTTAAGTGCCCTTTTTTAGGCCTAGTTCCTGGTGACCTTTGAAGATGTCTCTCCATTCTAAAAGATCCATTTGGATTTTGTGGGGGTTATAAATTATATGTCCTGTGTCAGAGAGCACTCAAATATTAAGCTGTGATATAGAAGAGTAGAACTGATGATGTAAAGGATTTACTATCGCTGAGAAACTAGTGGTACCAGTTAGAATTTAGCTGAGGGAAGACTGCCTGTAAAACACTCCACAGATACGCAGTATGCTAACCAGACCTGTTAGAGATTAGGATCCCGGGATACACATTTTTGCTCACCAGGATTGTGTAGAAATGTGTCAGGGTTATGTCTTTTTAATTTGTAAATTCCCAATGTGTATTTATTAATTCATGAATGCAAATGAAAGCAGACAAGATTGGTGGGTGTACAATTTGGGTCAGGTATCTTGCTCCAGTAAATATTGAATTTCAAATTAAGGGACTGTCCTATGCCCATATGTACAATCCTCATTGACACAGTTCTGTCAGTTCAAATTTGAGACACAGGCTATGGGCTTAAGCTGTGTCTGTCAGGTTACAGGTCTCAGCAGCTAATATTGTACACAGGGATAACATCAAACAGTATCTTATTAATGGCTTTCCCTCTACAAGAGAATGGCCTGTGTTTTTCAAAGTCAGTATGCTATGTGTTTTTTTTTTCAACTCTGAGTTTAAGAGCACTGGCTGCTCTTCCAGAGGTCAGGAGTTCAATTCCCACCAACCACATGGTGGCTTACAACATCTATAATGAGATATGGTGCTCTTTTCTGGCATGCAAGTGTAGATGCATGCAGAACACTGTATCCACAATAAATAAATATATGAATAAATAAATAAATAAATAAGTCAGTTGTTGGTATTATTAAATTTTATTTTGTTGATGCATTACTGCTCTAGTCTCTTATTAGATAATATTCTTTGATAATCCAGTCATTAAGAATTTCATTCCTTTTCCCCTAGTGCTTTGATATTTGTTTTTGTTAAAGCAATGTCTCCTGTAGATCAGCCTTTCACATGCTATGTAGTTTACACTTTATTGGAACACTGAATGCTGCCCCTACTGCCTAGTGCCTAGAACATAGTCCTGCAGCTCTTTTTAGGTGGGCCCTGACTAGTGAGTGTGAAGTAAAATAGAACAGTGAATTAATGTCCCCTGAAGACCCTAAAGTTTTAGAGGTGGGCAATTACAAATAAAGAGGGACCTGTGTAAGAATTGAGTTCACTAACCTACTTTGAAGCTGGTGTAGTCACAACACAGAAAGGGAGGGGGAGAAGGGAAGATGGTAATGAGTCATGTAATCAATTTTAGATGGTCAATAAAAGTGAAAACTGTACATTTGGGGGGAGTCATACACAAAGGGAATCAAAAATATGGATTAGTTGCTGAGCTTGTTTCTGGGAAGCAAATTTCTATAGTTGCATGAGTTCAAACAAAACAGAAGTTCTGGATAAACTGCTGTGGTAGTGACTAACAGGGATGTTTCCCCTCCCCACATTTGAAAATGCACAACCTGAGAAAAGAAGTTGTGAGTAATACTTGGTGTTCTCTAATACATATTCAAAGTCTCTGAAGAATATTGGACCATAAGGCCATTTTCAACTTTTAAAAATAATTTTAAGGTTATAATGAAATCATTTCAACCTTTTCATTCCTCTCTGCTCTTACGTCTCAAATGCTGGGATGAATCTTTAAGGAGGCTACTTAACAATCAAAGCAGACCTGGCTGTCAGGTTCTCCCAGCATCCCTCAATCTTTTCCTGTTACAAGGTATGGGTGTCATACACAGATCTCTACCTCAGAAGTTGAGCTGCCCTCCTCCCAGCTCTCATTCCTTATGTATTCCAACCATTTTGGTTACCTGGTCTTTTTCATTTATCATTTACCTTCCCACCCTTTTCATCTGGCTCTCTTCTCCTCTCACATGGCTCAAGTTCATGTCAATCCTAGACTGTCCCAGATGTTCCTGTGTCTGACTATGTTCTCTCATATATCTATAATAAACTTTCTATTCCAACATTCCTAGGTACAGCCATATCCTTTTTGTTTTATTTCTCATTTTCATTGAGCTCTCATTACCTACTCCTTTCTTTCAAATTCATGGCCATTTGTTTCTTTAATGGTTGTTACTATTTGGCTTTGACTAAAGTTTGGCTGAAGGACTTCCCAAATATGAGGTAGAGATGACTGCGTTGGACACTGATCATGTAATGGAATGTGCAACATAAATGACCTGTATCTTGGAAGATGAGCAGGTGCCCTGGGAAAGTAGAAGATTGTATTTTAAAACATTTCCAAGATGAGGATGTTGCAGGATATTTGATCCCAGTGTGATCCCATAGATTGTGAACAGTAAAAACCTGTGCTTTGTTTGGTATGGTTGAGCCCTAACACAAACCTTAATTCCAACAACTTTCTGTTTATTCTAAAGAGGTGATTATGGTATGGTTCCGTCAGCCCTGGAACATACCTTTAATTCAAAAGCTCTCTGTGCACAGGATTTAATAATGTTAACCCTAGATCAAGAGGCAAAGCAAGAAGCCAGCTGACAGGGATTAAAGAGTAAGTGGAACTTTCAGCTGAAATGTATTTAAGAAAGAGTGTAAAAGTGGAAGGAGTTTTAACATAGTAGATTTTGGGCTTTTTGAGCTTTGAGCTAGAAAGCCTTTGGCCTTGGGTTCCTTTGGCCTATCTCCCCTGATCTGTCATCTGAACTGGTGAGCTTTTGGGGCTTTTTACTCTTGGAGTTGAGGTGAGTAGGATGGTCAGATGGGTGCTTTCTCTGCCTCTCTTCACTGGAAGGTTTTAAAATAGAATAATTGGAATTTTCATTCTTTTATAACAACATTAGCATTCTGTGTGCCCATAGGGGTTAGGGCAAAGCTAGAATGCCTCTGCTATCAGCATCATTTGATCTTTGATCCACTGGTAGAGGAGCTACTACTGTCCTAAGACTCAGCTGTATTGTTCAAGCTAATGAGGGATTCTGGGTAGGCCTAGCAGTCAGGAGCAATAGTGAGAGGTAATTTATGGGTTTGTTTTGGGATTTTCCTCTGATATAGCTCTAAAGAGCTGTGAGTGAGACCAGAGGCCATGTCATGCTGAGTGTGGGGCCATTGTCCCCAGGCCAGGAATAGCAGGCTCCTGAGCTATCACAGCCTGATCTGCTTTGAATGAGATGGACTGTGGTTCAGGCTGTGGTTCTGTTGGTCTCCATGTGGTGATCTTGACAGAGACCCTTGGCCTCTGACCCTTCCTGAGTGTTGATTGTCCAGAGAAGTGAGGACTTTGCCGCCTGGGCAGTAGAAAATTGTGGTGCTTATAATATCACTATCTAGTGTACACACGCAAGCATAAGTTTTGCAGTGGACAGATTGGAAAACTGAAGGTCTCATTTCTAGAAATGATTAATGTTGTATTCCACATAGAGATTTGCATAACAAATTTTACAACTCGTTTTGAACCTGGAAGAAAAGAGGGGTGGTGGTCATCTTTCAGCAATACTTGATTACATTTTTTTAACCTTTCAACTACCACCAGTCACAATGGCATGATTTAGGGAAATTCAATTCCAGGGTACAAAAGGAATTTCTGAGATGCAGAATTTTGTCAGGTGTGCCTGGTTTTAAATAAGAGGATAGGAAATATTCCACATATTGTGACATAAATCATGCAGAAGGAAACAGAAACTAAATTATTCTCCATCATTTTTTGTGTGTGAGTGTCTGCAAGGGCTGGGCTGTGCCTGAACCCACAAGGGGACAAAGGTATCTCTGGTTCCATGCCAATTTTTCATGCTAGGAATTACTTATGTCTTTTCATGTTAGCTTGGCTATATTTTAGGCTTATTTTTTGGGCTTTTTTTTTCTCACCCCCTTATTCTTTCACAAACACTGTACACATTCTTGATTATTGAAGTTTGTAGTAAGTACAAAAGTCACATCATGCCAGAAGATTATGAGATTCATGGCAATGGAATCATCCCTTATTTTTCTGTTTTCCTCTGTTTCTTACCAGGTGGCTTTTCTGATATGAGATAGAGATTTTGTATTGTTCTTTAGCAATCACATAAAGACAATTTGCACTTATATCTGTAGAAGACAGAAGAGATAACATGAAGGTGAGTGATACTAGTTGGCCAGTTTACTCCTTCTCTTTTCACATTTTTTTTTGGTGATCTGTCATTTTCTTCAGAAGTTTCATGTATCCAGTGGTCTCCATATTCTTTAGTTGGATGATTTTATTCTCCTGAAAAGATTAAATCAAAACCCTGCCCCATCCCTAATTCTGGGGTGAGGGTTGTAGCTTTTTAGGCATGTTATATCTTTTATAGAGCAAAATGTTTTTTTCGAAATAGAAAAAGTATAATATCTCAATTAAAGTTAAAAAAATCTTTGAAAGTTTCCAAATATACCTTAAAGTGTATTTATTTCTAGATAATAAAGGATATTCACTTTGATTTTCAGCCTGCCTTTTACAAGCAGCTTTTAAATAAAATCAGTGTAAATCCTGTGTGCCTGCCTCTGCCTCCCAGGTGGTATGAAAAGGCACGTGCCTCCCAAATGCTGGGATTAAGGCTATGAACCACCAACACCCTGTCATTGTAACTCCTGAATTTAGAAAACAACTAATTAATATAGAACTGCTTGTCTCTTCTGGGATTAAATGCATGGTCTATCACCATGCTGCTCAGATATGTTATAGTCACTCCAAATTATTCCAACTCAAAAAATTTATACCTTAGAATTTACTTAAAACTTTTTAAAGCTCTTAACTGTTTTTAATATGAAACAACAAAAGTATCTTTTTTATTTAAGAAAAAAAAAACTTCAGTCTTTATTAAGTTAGTTTGGAGTGAATGACCACACTGTCTGATGAAAAGTTACCTCTGCTTATTCAGGAGATCTCCACTATTAAAATCTAATCATTATCAATTTTGTTAGGATCCTCCTTTCTTTTCCTGTGGTAACATTTGGTTTTACCAGTGAAGACATAGTTCAGTAATTTCTCACTGTCTACTCCTTTTAGTTTTGTTTACTTCATTTTTTTTTCTAGAGTATTTAGGTGTGCTGTTAAATTGCTACTAAGAGATCTTTCTGATTATTTTTTCTGAATGTACTTAGTGGTATGAACTGTCTTCTGGTCAACAATTCCGTTGTGTACTATGACATTTGATATCTTATGTATTCATTTCATTGACTTTTAGAAAGTCTTTAATTTCTTTATTTCAGTTTTGATCCAATTTTTATTTAATAGAGTGTTGTTCAATTTTTATGAGTTTGTAAGCTTTCTATTGTTTTTGTTATTGGTGATGTGCTGCTTTAAACCTTAGTGGTCTGATAGGATGCAGGAGGTTATTAAAAGTTTCTTATATCTTTTGAGACTTCCACAGTTCAAGTATATCATCAATTATGGAGAACAATATATGTGTTGCTGAGAAGAGAGAACAATCTTTTTGTTTGGGTGGATGTTCTGTAAACATCATTTGGGTAGTGTTTTGATGTCAGTTATCTGGACCATTTCTCTGTTCAGTTTGGTCAGGAGGACCTGTCCATTGGTGAGAGTGATATATTGAAGTCTTCTCCTATCGGTTTATGAGGGCCAGGATGTGATGCCAGCTGCAGAAGTGTTTCTTTTATAACTTGGATGCTCTTAGGTTAGGGGCATTGATGTTAAGTATTGAAATGTTATATTGCTGGATGTTTTTTTAATATGTCATGTCTTTTGCCATCTTTTGATTAGTTGATTTTGAAGTCTGTTTTGTTAGATATTAAAATTGCTTTACAAGCTTGATATTCTAATTCATTTATTTGGAATATCTTTTCCAACCCTTTACCTTGAGATAATGTCTATCTTGATGTGAAGCTGTGTTTGATGTATTTAGAAGAAGGGTGGATTTTGTTTTATCATCCGTTTTTGTGAGCCTGTGTCTTTTTATTGGTGAATTTGGGTCAATGGTATTAAGAGATATCAACAAACAGTGATTGTAAATCCTGGTGTTTTGGTGGTGGTGGTGGTGGTGGTTTTAGCACCCTGTGTTAGGCTATATTTATAGATACATATTGTTTAAATTTGACCTTATCATGAAACATCTTATTTTTCTTCATTTGCTGATTGAAACTTTCTGGGCATGGTTAGTAATTTGTCTTGGCTTCTGTAGTTTTTTAGAGTCAGAAGCACTCTGTCTAAGCTGTTCAACTTCTAGCATTTTTACTGAGAATACAGGATTAATTCCAATAGATCTGCCTCTTTTTTTTTTTTTGGTTGGTTTTTGTGGGTTATTTTTTGTTTTGTTTTGTTTGGTTTGGTTTGTCTGGTTAGTTTGGTTTGTTTTTGTTTTTGTTTTCAGTTGCAGCTTTTTATATTATTTCTTTGTTCTGCATGTTTTGTATTTTGATTATTCTGTGCTAAGAGGACTTTCTTTTCTGGTCCAGTCTCTTTGGTGTTTTTATGCTTCTTGTGCCTTCATAGACATCTTCTTTAGGTTAAGAAATTTTTCTTGTATGATTTTGTTGAAAATATCTTCTGGAACTTTGATCTCATCCTTCTTCTTCTAATCTGATTATTAGTATGTTTTGTGTTATCATAATGTCCCAGAGTTCCTGGATGTTTCCTGAAAGTTTGTATGTAGACCAGGCTGGTTTTGAACTTAACAGCTCTAACTCAAGTCAAGTGTTGGGCTTAAATCTAGGCCAACATGCCTGGCATCAACATCACCATCATTGGCTGCTGAGCATGGAATATAGAGTTTTAGGTATTTATTTTCTTTTGTTTTGTATATGTAAGCATAGGTTATTGTGTTGATCTTCATCAACATCTTGCATTTGAAATTTGGCAGGGAGTATATTTAATTTCTTAGGATGCCCTTTATTTATGACACTAACACTATCTGAGCTTTCCAAGTCATTGAATTGTAGGTGTGTGACGCTCTTCTTACCAGTTGTATTTGTTTTATTTTAATTTTGTTTGTTTTATTCACATTTAATTTATTTTTAATTTAAATTGTTTTTTTTTTTTTATTTATTCTCTGACATGAACTTGAGTCTTTGATCACCTCCTCCTGGGTGGTGCAACCTTGCAAGGCCACAGAGGATAACCTTGATGAGGTCTGATGAGACCTGATAATCTAGAAGGGAAGGAATCCCTCCCCAATTAGGAGACTAGAGAAAGGGCATAGGAGCAGAAGAAGGAGGGTGGGTGGGACTGGCAGGAGATGAGGGAGGGGGCTATGGCAAGGATACAAAGTGAACACATTGTAATAAATAACTTAATTAAATTAAAAAAATAATTTATCCACTTAACATCCCAATTGTAATCTTCTCCCTTGACTCTTCCTTGTCTCACCCTCCATTTTTTTCCTCCTTATCCCATTTCCTATATCTCAGATACAGGGAACCCTCCTCTCCTACCATCTGAAACCAGCCTATCAAGTCTCACTAGGACTTCCTGCATCCTCTTCCTCTGTGGCATAGCAATGCCCCTCCACCACGGGGAAATGATCAAATAGCACACAACAGAGTCCATGTCAAAGCCAGCACCTTCTCCCCTTACTATGGATCAAACATGGAGACTGAGCTGCCTATCAGCTACATCTGAGCAGGGGTCTGTTTCCTCTTCATGAATGGTCTTTGGTGGGTCCATCAATCTCTGCAAGTCCCCATGGGCCCAGATTTGTTGTCCTTGTTGGTCTTCTTATGGAGGTCCTGCCAGCTCTGGGTCTTTCTACATTCTATCCTCTCACTCTTTCCTATGATTCCCTGTGCTCTACCCAAAGTTTGGCTGTGAGTCTTAGCATCTGTTTCGAACCCCTGCTGGGCGTCTTTTGGAGGATATGTATGTTAGGCTCTCATCCTCTTCCCTCTCCTCAGTCACTTCTGGTGTCGATTTTATATGCACTTTTGCATAAGAATTAAGCATCCTCCATAGGGTCCTCCTTTTTATTTAGCTCCTTTAGGTCTATAAATTGTAGTATGTTTATCCTATATTATGACCATTATCCATTTACAAATGAGTATATACCATGCATGTCTTTCTGGTTTTGGAATAACTCACTTAGGATGATCATTTCTAGTTCCATCTACTTGCCTGAAAATTTTATAGTTTCCTTTTTTTTTAATACCCGAGGTGCATTCCATTGTGTAAATGTACCACAATTTCTGTAAAACAATGGTTTGGTTGAGAGACATATAGTTTGTTTCCCTATTATGGCTATTATGAATATAGATGTTATGAACACAGTTGAGCAAATATCTTTGTTGAATGGTGGAGCATCTTTTTGATATATGCCCAGAAATGGTATAGCTGGGTCTTGAAGTAACACTATTTCTAATTGTCTGAGAAAGTATCAGATTGATTTCTAAAGCGGTTGTATAAGTTTTCACTCCCACAGCAATGGAGGAGTGTTCCTTTCTTCACATTCTCACTAACTTGCTGTCACTTCAGGTTTTGACCTTAGCCATGATGGGTTTAAGATGGAATGTCATTTGCATTTCCATGATGACTACAGATATTGAGCATTTAATGTCCACCATTTGATATTCCTCTGTGGAGAAATCTTTGTATAGTTCTGTACCCCAGTTTTAAATTGGATTATTTGGATTATTGGAGTTTAATTTCTTCAGCTCTTTATATATATTGTTTATTAGCTCTTTCAGTTGTATGAAGGGTTGGTGAAGATCTTTTGTCAGTCGGTAGGCGGTCATTTTGTTCTATTGACAGAGTTCTTTGCTTCATAGAAGCTTTTTGTTTCATGAGATCCTATTCATTAATTCTTGATCTTAGAGCCAGTGTTCTTGGTGTTCTGTTGAGGAAGTTACCTTCTATGCGAATGAGATCAAGGATCTTTCCCACTTTTTTTTCTAACAGATTTAGTGTATCTGGTTTTATGTTGAGGTCTTTGAACAACTTGGACTGCAGTTTAGTGCAGGGTGATAAATATGGATCTATTTTCATTTTTCAACATGTAAACTTCAGGTTAGACCAGCACTGTTTGTTGAAGATGCTGTCCTTTTTCCATTGCATGGTTTTGGCTTCTTTGTCAAAAATCAAGTGGCCATAGGTGTGTGGGTTTATTTATGTGTCTTCACTTCAATTCTATTGATCCACTAATTGTTTTTATTATAGTACCATGCAGTTTTTATTACTATTGATTTATAATAGAGCTTGAGATGAAGAATGGTGATACCTCCTGAAGATCTCCTATTGTACAGGATTGTTTTAGCTATTCTGACTTTTTTATTTTTCCATATGAAGCTGAGAATTGTTCTTTCAAGTTCTTTAATGAATTGTGTTGATATTTTGATGGGAATATCATTGAATCTGTAGATTGTTTTGTTACGATGGCAATTTTTACTATGTTGGTCCTACTGATCCATGAGCACGAGAGATATTTCTATCTTCTGGTTTCTTTTTCAATTTCTTTCTTCAGAGGCTTGAAGTTTTTGGTTTTGTTGTTGTTGTTGTTCATATAGGCTTTTTACTGGCTTGTTGAGGATAACACCAAAATACATTTTTTTTACTGCCTATTGTGAAGGGTGTTATTTTCCTATTTTTTTTTTCAGTCCATTTGTCTTTGGCATCCAGGAGTGTATTTTTTTGAGGTTCCCTACAGTAGAATTTTGGGGGTCATTTTTGTATACTGTCATATCATCTGTGAATAGAGATACTTTGACTTCTTCCTTATCACTTTGTATCCCCTTAATCTCCTTTAGTTGTCTTATTGCCCTAGATAAGACTTTGAGTACTGTATTGAAGAGATTTGGAGAGAGTGTGTAGCCTTGTCTTTTCCCCAAGTCCAGTGGAATTGACTTAACAATCTTTTCATTTAGTTTGATGTTAGCTATATACTATTCTGTATATATTCTGTATATTTTCTGTATACTATCTTTACTCTTTTTAGATATGTGCCTTTGTCCCTGGTCTCTCCAAGACTTTAAACAAGAATAACTGTTGGATATTGTCAAATGCTTTTTCAGCATCTAACAAAATGGCTTTTTTTCAATTTGTTTATACAGTGGATTACATTGATGGATTCCATATACTTAACCACCCTCGCATGCCTGGGATGAAGCCTACTTGGTCATGGTGGATGATACCTTTGATATGTTCTTGGATTTGGTTTGCAAGTATTTTATTGAGTATCTTTACATCATTGTTCATAAAAGAGATTGGTCTGAAGTTCTCTTTCTTTTGGGGGATCTTTGAGTATTTATCAAGTTGACTGTGGTCTCACCAAAGGAATTTGGTCATGTTGCATCCATTTCTATTTTATGAAATAATTTGGAGAATATCAGTATTCACTCTTCTTTGAAGGTCTTGTAGAATTCTGCTCTGAAATCATCTGGCCCTTGGCTTTTTTTTTGGTTGGGAGTATTTTGATGGATGCCTCTATTGCCTTATTTACTATAAGACTATTTAATATCTTTATCTGATGTTGATTCAACTTTGCTAAGTGGATTTTAAATAAAATTGTATATTTCATTTAGATTTTCAAATTTTGGGGCATATAGGCTTTTGACATAAAAGGTAATGGTTCTTTGGATTTTCTCAGTGTCTATTATATCTTTTTCTTTCAGACTTTGTTGGTTTGGATAGTATCTTTCTACCATTTACTTAGTTTGGCTAAGAATTTGTCTGTGTTTTTTATTTTCTCAAAGAACTAGCTCTTGGTTTCGTTGATTCTTTGAATTATTATCTTTGTTTCTAATTTATTGATATCAGCCCTGAGTTTGGTTTTTCCTAGTGGTCTACTCTTGCTGGGTGTGTCTGCTTCTTTTTTCCTAGGTCTTTCAGGTATACCATTAAGTTGCTTGTATGAGATGTCTCCAATAGCTTATGATGGCCTTTGTTGCTATTCAAACTCCTCTTAGGACTGCTTTCATTGCATCGCATATGAAGTTGAGAACTCTTCTATCAAGGTCTGTAAAGTATTCTGTTGGTATTTTGATGGAAATTGCATTGAATCTGTAGATTGTTTTTGGTAAGATGTCCATTTTTACTATGTTAACTCTGCCAAGCCATGAGTATCAGATAGTTCCATATTCTGATATCTTCTTCTAATCTTTCTTCAGAGACTTGAAGTTTTTTCATACAAGTCTTTGACTTAATTGATTATGGTCACACCAAAGTACTTTATGTCCTTTGAGGCTATTGTGAAGGGTGTTGTTTCCCTAATTTCTTTCTCAGCCCTTTTATCTTTTGTATACAGGAGGGCTAAATTTTTTATGAATTAATTTTGTATCCAGCCACTTTACTGATGCTGTTTATCATCTGTAGAAGTTCCCTAGTAGAAGTTTTGGAGTTATTCAGGTATACTATCATATCATCTGCAAATAGTGATACTTTGACTTCTCCCTTTCCAATTTGTATTCTTTTGATCTCCTTTAATTGTCTTATTGCTCTAGTAAGGACTTCAAGAACTATGTTGAAGAGATATGGAGAGAGTGGACAGCCTTGCCTTGTCCCTGAGTTCAGTGGTACTGCTTTAATTTTCTCTCCATTTAGCTTGATGTTGGCTATAGGCTTGTTGTATATTGCCTTTACTATGTTTAGGTATGTGCCCTTTATCCCTGATCTCTCCAATACTTTAAACATGAATGGATGCTGGATTTTTTCAAATGCTTTTTCAGCAACTAAGGAGATTATCATGTGTTTATTTTTCTTTCAATTTGTTAATATGGTGGATCATATCAATGGATTTTTGTATATTGAACCACCCCTGCATACCTGCCATGAAGCCTGCTTGGTTGTAGTGGATGATATCTTTGATGTGTTCTTTTATTGGGTTTGCAAAGTATTTTGTTGAGTATTTTTGCATCAATGTTCATAAGGGAAATTGGCCTGAAATTGTTTTTTATGCTGCGGTATCCAGGGCTGCTTGCTCCTGGATAACTGGGTTCTGGAGATGCCATTTTGCTTTGTCTTTTGTTGGTTGAGCTTTTATGCTGGCCTCTATCCATTTGGCTATCTTAGGTGTTGGGTGTTAGTTTCTGGTGGTTCCTAGAATCCTGTGCTGGGGAGAAGGAGAATCCCTTTGGCAGGAAGAAAATTTTTTCAAAGGAGGCTTCCTTAGCTTTTGGGGTACGGTCACTGAATGACAGGTGTTTTTCAGGAATTGTCACAGCTCACCTTAGGCATACAGACGTTAGTGGAAATTTTCCATGTTAGTCAAGGGGGCTCTCTTCTCACCCAGAGAAATCCTGGAGACAGCTGCCCTGATGCTGGGGTTCTTGCTGTAAATTTAGTGAGCTGAAGCTGTAATCTGGGTACCCCATGGTTTGGTCAGTTTAGTTAGGGATAACTGGTTGTCCCTTGGAGCAGTATCTGGGGGTTGTTCTCAGGGAACCCAGGCTTCTGTAGGTCTGATTTTGGAGCTCTGTGCCCCAGTACCCAGGTGGTAATCAGTGGCAGGTGAGCACCACTCTCATGTGTACAGCAGGAGGCTAGAGTCTGGAGCCTGTAGATAACCAGAAACTTTTCTGGAGCTAGGTGTCCTAAAGTAGGGCCAGATATTTCCCCCACCTTTGGGTTTTCTCCCAACAGAAAGATCCAGTCTGTACTGTTGGGGGTGTAGAGTGCATAGGCACTTGCTTGCGAATGGTGGCTCCAAGCTGGTGACTGGACAGGAACCTGGAAAATTTTTCCGATAATATTCCCATATGTGGTCGTGGTAGTGGTGGTGGTAGTGGTGGTGGGAGGGTCAGCTGAGTGCTCTAAGCTGGGACATGCTGTTTCCCTCCCTGTGGGGTTTTCTTTCTACAGGGAAACCCATCCTTTAGTTCCCTGGGGCACACAGTTCTGTCTGTGATGGAGAGTTGGTTACGTGGGTCTGGCGGCTGAAGTCCCACTCAGGGCTGGCTGCTGTGCACCTGCAAGTCTACAGGACCTTTTCCATGGATAGACTGGATGACATTCAGTCAGTCCCACTTGCTTCCTTCCCTGTGGGTTTTTCTTGAGAGTGGGACTCCCAGTCTCTTGTGCTCTGGGGCACACAGTTCAGCCTGGGAAGGTGATCAGGACACACTTCTTGGGTCTATTTTCTTGAAAACTTTATTCCTGCCAAAACAGCCCAGGAAATTTTCCAGGGATTAGCTGGGTGCTCTGAGGTTGAACCCAATTGTTTTTCTCATCATTGGGTTTCTTATCACCTGGTAAACACAGTCAATGTTGTTTAGGGACCAACTGTTCCAACTATTTGTCACTGTGCAGTCTCTGTTACCCCACTGATCAGTATGCAATCAGCCCTACCATCTGGAATCTGTTTTTAATTTTTACTGAATATGAGTATTTTGATTGAAGTCATGAATATGAACCTCTTGTGTGCCTGATCATCACAGTAGTCCAAAGATGTGTTCAGAACTTATGAACTTATAGCAATTGATAATAGTGGGTCCCAGTTAAACACTGACATTTCAGACCAATTATTTGCAAGAGCAGCAAGAGCTCCTCACTGCTGAGCCATCTCTCCTGCCTTATGTTGCTTACATATATCATCATTTACATTGCTAATATTTTCATCTTTCTATTTTTAGCTATTTAAACATGCATTCCTTTTAGTAAGATCTTATTAAAGTTACAGTTTAAGCTAGGGCATTGTAGATTTCTGAAAATTGAATACACAACTGGAGTGAATGTATAATTCCTTGTAGAAGCTTCAGTAAACACCTCTCAGTTCTTTCCATGTTTTATGTTTGTTTTATTGATTTAAAGGGGTGACTCTGTCTTACTATATAGGTCTGGCTGTTCTAGAACTCTTTGTATAGATCATGCTGGCATCCAATTAAATAATATATACCTGTGTCTGCCTCCTGAGTGATGGAATTAAAGGCATGACAGAATATACCCAGCTTGTCCATCATTTTTTTTGTAGTTAGTAACTGTTCATATTTCTCTGATGTGTACTTAGTACTGTTCATCTGTTAATTTCTCTCTGTGTGTCTCTGTCTCTCTCTTTCTATTTTGCTCTCTTCTCTCTGTTTGTCTTTGTCCACATTAATTGCCATGAGTATTCCAAACCTCTATCCTATTCAGATATGGCACAGTTAAACTTTTTTATTCCGTTTTATTCTAAAATGACTTAGTGATAACATTCACACTTATTTTTTAATAGAAAAGTTTTAATCTTTATTTTAAACTATAGCCTATACATGATTTAAAAAGGAAAATATACAAAACAATGATCAAAGAATAATCATGTGTTCTATGCCTTTTCTTTTGTCTGGGAACTCAGAAATATGATGTTATCAGCTATGATTATTGTTGCTTGCCACTCACATTATTTTTATCCATCTATTCACTGTAGTACAATTTCCCCTCCACAAATATATGAGCCCCCATTTTCATATACTGGTATGCCACATCTCTGATCCCTGGTCAAAACATGATATCCAGTGCCATGTTGTCTTTTGACTGACACCACCCATCTGTTCACTGTCACCTGATAGCCACATCTCATTTGTTGCTAGATAAAATATGATGACTGTGTTTTTTCCTTCTACCTGTCTCATGACAGGGTCCTGACCTACTTGTCCAAGTAACTAAAGATGATTCATACATTACTCAAGAACCCAACTAATGTCTAATTCATATTCATGCCTTACAAACTAATGAAACACCTTTAACAAAGGTTTCCAAAGCATGCCTTTGGTTTTCCTTACAATCTAACCTTTAAGCTTTTTCTTCTCCTCTTGTTCACCTCATGCACAACACCCAACTATCTAACACTAGCACTTCTGTGTCAGAAAATAAATGGAAGCAGCACTAGAATTATATGATTCTATTGCCAATGAAGTATAAATTAATATTGTTGCTACTCTTTCTGTTGTACAAATGCATGGCATATTTTAGGATTCAGTGACCTTCAATGATGTGCATGTGAAATTCAGCCAAGAAGAGTGGGCTTTGCTGGAACCATCACAGAAACAACTCTACAATGATGTGATGCTAGAGACCTGTAAAAACCTCACTGCTATAGGTAAGACAGCAAATTTTCTTTCACTTTTAAAATAAGGAGACAAGTCTTACTTTGTTATTTATCCTTTTCTATGATTCCAATTGAGAATGAGGAGGAATGAGGTGACTAAATCAGGCATGGTTCTAAGGGTCATAGAAGATAGTGATTTAAGTTTTGCTTTAATAATAATATGATATTTCCAGTCATATATATTTTCTGGTACTCTATTTTAGGCTACAATTTGGAAGACTATATCATTGAAGAACATTTTCAAAGTTCTACAAGTAATAAAAGGTAACTTTATGTGCACACTGATATAGATATGAATCTTAAGAAATTTTAATGTGTCCTGGAAGTTTGTTTTTTTTTTGTTTGTTTGTTTGTTGGCTGCTTTTTATTTTCTGTTTTTGAAATAGTTTTTTATTCTGTGTAGCTGTGGCTTGACTTAGACTTGCTTGTTAGAACAATGTGATCTCAAAATCACACAGATCTGCCTGCTTCTGCCTCCACAAATGCTGGGATTAAAGGAATGTACCAGCACACCTGGCTGTGTCCAGGAGGTTTTAAAGAAAAGCAACAGTGTAAAAAGAGCACTGCTTTAAGTGTACTGATGATCATTAAAATCTCATAATTCCACGTACCTCAATGTCAGGTATCTGATTTGTGTTTGCAAGGTACTCCCCTAAGATAGAAGAAAATAAAATAATGTTGTAACAGAAAATGCCATTGAAATCATATAGACATTACAGCTACTGAGTTAAACTGCCAATCTGTTTAGTCTCATTCTATCTACTCAGATATTGTAAGAGGTATACACATTGAATAGGTGATCAGTATGTTTCAAAACCTTCTAATGAGCAGATATTTCATAGTACAACCAGTGTTACACATATTCATGTAGTAACACTGTAAAGTTTAGTGAAAGGAGCAGCTTATGAGAGTCAATAATAAAATTGTGGAGAAACCTTAATCCCTATATGACATGTCTATGTTGAACAAAAAAAAAGTGTTAATTCAATGTGGAAATCTTTTATTATTCTTGTAATTTAAATTGGTATATCATATGTAACAATGTTTATAAGACACATGAGCATAGAGATATTGAAAGAAGCAGTGTAACTATGTTTCTCCAAGAATAATTAATTTTGTAAAAGTCCCCACTTTGAGTAGATTTTCTGAATGTGATAAAAGGTAACAGTTAATTGGTTTTGCAACTTCACTGAGAATTCATTAGCAAAATCATACTGCTGAAAATACCTATGAATACTAGAAATTTGGAACTTCTTCTGCTTGTCCTGGCTCACTTTGTAAATGAAGTGTCATTCATACCGTACAAAAATTTGTGAATGGGATTGCTTTGGTAAAACTCTGAATTCTTACAATACTCTTCATATACACGAGAAAACCTCATATAGAAAAATGATGCTATAAAAGTGAACCACATAATAAATGCTCTTACCATCACAGAGATCTTCAAAAATACCCATAATGAAGGGGAATGCCATGAATGTAAATAAAATGATAAAAGTTTAAGATTTGATTCTTCTTTTTATCATTAGTCCAAATTATAAAATTGATTCACATAGATAAATATATTTATTAGTGTAATCAAATGACTGTGGTCAATATTTCACATGTGCCAATTATCTTTGCAGGCATGAAAGCAGTTGTACTGGAGAGAAACCTTTTAAACACACTCTATGTGGTAAATCCTTCCACCATACCACTGTTCTCATAAGCCATGAAAGAACACACACTGGAGAGAAGCCTTACAAATGTAATCAGTGGGGTAAAGCCTTTACAAAAAACAGTCAGCTCATAAGGCATAAAAGAACACATACTGGAGAGAAACCTTATGAATGTAAACAGTGTGGTAAAGCCTTTGCACAAAACAGTCATCTCATAAGCCATAAAAGAACACACACTGGAGAGAAACCATATGAATGTAATGAGTGTGGCAAAGCCTTTGCACAAAACAGTAATCTCATAAGCCATAAAAGAACACACACTGGAGAGAAACCTTATGAGTGTAACCAGTGTGGTAAAGCTTTTGCAAAGAACAGTCATCTCATAAGCCATGAAAGAACACACACTGGAGAGAAACCTTATGAATGTAACCAGTGTGGTAAAGCCTTTGCAAAAAACAGTACTCTCTTAAGCCATAAAAGAACACACACTGGAGAGAAACCTTATGAATGTAACCAGTGTGGTAAAGCCTTTGCAGAAAACAGTACTCTGATACAGCATAAAAGAACACACACTGGAGAGAAACCTTATGAATGTAACCAGTGTGGTAAAGCCTTTGCACGAAACAATCATCTCTTAAGTCATAAAAGAACACACACTGGAGAGAAACCTCATGAATGTAATCAGTGTGGTAAAGCCTTCGCACATAACAGTACTCTCATACGGCATAAAAGAACACACACTGGAGAGAAGCCTTACAAATGTAACCAGTGTGGCAAAGCCTTTGAAGAAAACAGTACTCTCTTAAGCCATAAAAGAACACACACTGGAGAGAAATCTTATAAATGTAACCAGTGTTGTAAAGCCTTTGCACAAAACAGTCATCTCATAATCCATAAAAGAACACACAATGTAGAGAAACCTTATGAATGTAATGAGTGTGGTAAAGCCTTTGCACACCACAATAATCTCATAAGCCATAAAAGAGCACATACTGGAAAGAAACCTTATGAATATACCCAATATGATAAAGCCTTTGCACAGCTGTCTCCGGAAACATGAAAAAACGCACAGTGGAGAGAAGCCTGGTGAGGATAATTAGTGTGATAAAACCTTTGCATATTACAGTCATCTCCTAAGACAACAACACATTTTGGAGGGAAACCATATGAATTAACTGTGTGGCAAAGCCTTTGCACATAACATCTCCTAATACATACAAGAAAACATACTGGAAAGAAGCTATCTGACTTTAACCAATGTGAAAAAACTTTTGCACTTCAGAATCATCCTCACAATCATGAAAGAAATCCTAATGGACAGTGGTTTTAACATGGTGAAACCATTCCATATTTGTATAATCTTCATCATCATGAAAGGATTCATACTGGAGAGAGCTTTTGAATGTGTTAAAATGGTGAAGCCTTGCACAAATCTAGAGTCATCATCATCATAAAAGTATCCTTACTGGAGAGGAATTCTTTGACTATAACCAATATGGAAAGGCCTTTGTGTTCTTTGGTCTACTGAGATCCAACAGAACTGAAAAACTAGCTCAATGGAAATGACTTCCCTTTTGTGAAGGGGAAGGGGAAAGGGAATGGGGCAATAGGAATGGAGGGTAGTAATGGGGGAGAGAAGGGAGTGGGACTACAATTGGAATTTAAAGCAAATAAAATTATTTTAAAAAGAATACAATGAATGGTGAATATCAATTACATGCAAAAGTATTATAAAATGTGTTTAGGGAAGACTTATTGATAAATCTGATTCTCAATATTTACTGTTTTCCATTGCCTCACTTTAGACAAGAAAAGTTCAGTCCAGTGGATGAATATGTAGGGAATGGTGAACTAACACCAGCCAGGAAGTTCTCTGAGAGTAATATAATAGTGGTAACCTGTAGAAGTTTCTTTGTGTATACATATATATTGTTCCAGGGGTTCTATTGAAAACCATCACAACCCAGACTGAATTTTGAGATGTGAAGGAGGAAGCTTTCTCTTCCATGTATGACCCTGGTGCTGGCCTAGTTGTGTAACAATGTAAGGGTGAGTTTTCTGTGCCTGACTTCAACTGGGGAGTGTCTTTAGACATAGATGCTACTAGCCAAATTTCATAGATGGCTTTTGACACTGATCCCTGCTAACTCTCTCCTCCTTTTAAATATAGGATGATTAGGATCTATGCTCTTGTTCATATGATAGGAATGTGCTATCTAATGCAAATCAAGCATTCTTGAAGTACCTAGTTTTGAACGATTATATACACCTATCCATGGAGCATTCCAATCATTTCCCAAGGGGTATATAGCCTCTGTTTTCTGGAATTCAATTTGAACTTATTTCCTGAGGTGGTTCCTCTAGACAGAAGGAGAACCAAATTCTTTGAAATGCGTGTGATCAAATGTTTCAGACTTCATAGCATTTCATATTTCACATGTTTCTGGATGTGAGATGGTCAATTAAACATTGTCTTGTGTGTGGGACTCTATAAAATGAGTTATACTTAGTGTTAATTTCACAGTAAGGTTGCAGGCAAGCTTCAGGGTATGGAGTCTTCTGACGTGAGCAGAGTGGCCTATGGAGAAGTAATAAGAGCACAAATATTATTTCCTTGTTTTAATAGCTGAGTAGTATTGTGATAAGACATGGGTGGATGGCAGAGGAGGGAAACTCACCTTTTGAGTGGGATAGAGGGAAGAGAAAGGATTTGACCAGTAGGAGTTGAGGGAGGGGCCTTCAGTCAGGATATATAATGAATAAACTGTGAAAAAATTAAAAATAACTAATAAAAGAAAAACGAATTAGAAAAACAAAACCAGAGAGCAAAAATTTGAGTTCAGTCTGGGTAACTGCCCTTGCTCAAAAAAAAAAAGATATAAAGAAAGAAAAGATTAAGCATCTTACCATGGTCTTCCTTCTTGATTACCTTTCCTAGGTCGACAGATTTTAATATGAGCATCCTATATTATATGTCTAATATCCACTTATATGTGAGTATGTACCATGTGTGTCTTTTTGCTTCTGAGATACCTTACTCAGGATGATAATTTCTAGATCTCACCATTTGCCAGCAAATTTCGTGATTTCTTCGTTTTTAATTGCTGAGTAGTATTCCATTGTGTAAATGTACCACAATTTCTTTATCCATTCCTCAACTGAGGGATATCTGGCTTGTTTCCAGCTTCTGGCTATTACAAGTAAAGCTGCTGTGAACATGGTTGAGCAAATATCCTAGTTGTATACTTGAGCATTTTTTGGATATATGCCTAGGCGTGGTATAGCTGGATCTTGAGGTATCACTATTCCTAATTGTCTGAGAAATAACAGGAGCCTATCACAGAGGTCCTCTGAAAGACTCTACCCAGCAGGGTATCAAAACATATGCTGAGATTCAGAGCTAAACATTTTGCAGAGTGTAGGGAATGTTATGAAAGAAGGGGGAGATAGAAATATCTGGATGGAACAGAAGCTCCACAAGGAGAACAACAGAATCAAAAGGTCTGGGCACAGGAGTCTTTTTGAGACTGATATGCTAAACAAGGACCATGCATGGAGATAAATTAGAACCCTTACACAAAAATAGTCCAATGCGTCTCTGTATCCAAGAGGGTTCCCAATAATAGTACTAGGGACCAACTCTGACATGAACTCATGGGCTAGTTCTTGGATCAGCTCCACCTGAGTGGGGAACTATCCTTCCAGTCCACAGAGAAAGATAAAAAAGCCAGTCCTGATGAGACCTGATTGACTATAGTCAGATGGAAGGGGAGGAAGTCCTCCCCTATTACTGGACTGAGGGAGAGACATAGGAGAAGAAGAGGGAGGGAGGGTGAGATTGAAAGGGGATGGTGGAGGGGCTACAGCTGGGATACAGAGTGAATAAACTGTAATTATTAAAACAAAAAAGAAAAGAAAAATTAAAAAAATGTTTAATAAAAGAAAGGAGAATCAAAGATGGTGGTACCAAGAGGACAGTTTCTGCAGAGCAGTAGAGCAGTGACTACACAGCAAGCAACAGACCAAACTCTGAGCCCTAAAACAACAGCAATTGTGTTTCCAAGTTAAGAACAAACCCCACGGAGTGGGAAGTAATCACTTCTTTTCTCAGGCCACCCAGATAAACCATGGAAGATTTCCTGGGTCCCTGCAGGCAATAGGTCACCAGCCCAGAGCCACATGACTGTGCTCTGGCTCTGGTCACCATCCCAGACTGTACTGTGGGCCCCACAACACCAGAGATTGGGATTTCCAGGCTATAGAAAACCCCATGGAGTAGGAAGCAATCAGGACTGACCTCAGGTCACCCAGAAAATCCCTGAAAAAGGTCTGGGCTCTAGAAGGTGCTCAGGCCAGAGAGCTGCTTGTATGCCCAAATCACTGTCCCACACAGAACTGTGGGTACCAAAGCACCAGGGACCAGGTTTCCTGTTGGGAGGAAACCCCATGGTGAAAGAAACATCAAGTCCAACCTCAGGGCATCCAGTGGAATTCCACCACACTCCCCCAACAACTTCTAATGAAAAGTTTTTGGGTTCCTTCAGATGCCCAGTCAGCAGCATAGAGCCACTTACCTGCTCCTGTTTGTTCTACTCAACATCCTAGACTGAACTGTGGACCCGAAAACAGGACAGACTGGGTCACCCTGTTGGGAGGTAACCATAGGGTGGGGGAAACATCAGTTCCAAACTCAGGACAGCAGTTCAGGAAAAGTTTCTGGGTTCCCACTGGCTCCAGGATCTAGCATCCTGCTCTATGCATGACTGCTGCACTTACCTGCTGCTGATTACCCCTTGGGTACTGAGGCACAGAGCTCCAACCTCAGATCTACAGAAACCTGGGATCCACAGATCAACACTAGACAAAACAGTCCCAGCATGATTCTTTTTTTTTTTCCTTTTTTTTTTCAATGCAGTTTATTCAGGAACATTGAACAATCATCAGACCCCGGGGAAAGCCAGCCCACAGCTTAAATAGCCTCTGGGTAGCCAACCCAGGCGTGCCAAGGGGGCAATGCAGATAGGTCCACATACATGGAAGCAAGCCAGATCCTCGGCCTTAGCCAAATGTGGAGTTGTTCGTGACAGAGAGCACTCACCATCGGGAAGGTGGAAGGCGGAAACCAGCTCCATCTTTAAGGCATAGCATTCCGCAGCTCTCTACAGTTCCCCCTTTTTGTTTTAGACGCATCAGGCAAGAGTAGAGGTCTGATCTCTGATATTAGAAATAAATTGGGACTTTGTACAGATGTTCATTTAGGTGTCATCCACCCAAAGAGCATCAGACCCGTCCGATACCTTTTTCTCAGAGGCGGGACCTGGGGCATCAACCTGCATGCAATCAGACATGCTCTTCTCTGGGTCCAAAGCGGCTGACCCTGAGTGCAGTGCTTAGCCTCGCATCCTGAGCGTATCATTTTAGCTTTTTATCCAACCATGCTTGGGGAGAATGTCTTGCTTCAATGGCTGTAAAGGCCTGAATGATCATGGCTGCATCACACTGTTGTGAGACTCTAATCTTGCATATATACCACATGCAAACCAAGGAGACCAACACCAGAAGGCCTGCTAACACTCCCATGCCCGCCCATTCCTTCAGATGATTCATGGCTGCAGCAATCCATGTTGATAATCCTGTGGCTAGTCCTGCGTCCACTCTGGTAGAATTTACTGTGACAATGGCCACTCTCAGCTGCTCCATCGTAGTATCGAATTCTCCAGTCCAATTACCTAAAATATAGCTCGACAATTGTTTAGACAGATTTGCAGCACAGGAAAAATTCTCATGTTGTATGCTAGTGACACAAAGTCCAGCATACTTTCATTGAGAGCCAGGTTGAGCGATTTGCCATAGGGTATCAATTTGCTCCTGCAAGAGGTCAATCCTCTGATTGAACACCATCAAGCTTCCTTTTAGTTGAGCATTAATTCCTTTATGTACAACTAAGGCATGAGCTACATTGGCTAAATGATTATTCAGGGTCTGAGCAGTCTGCCCAGTATGACTCATGGCTAATTCCCTGGTGGTAGCTCCAACAGCCGTCAATGAGATGGTAGTAACAATGGTGGCTGTAGTTCCAAGATCCCTTTTTTGTCTGAAGAGAGTCATAGCGTGAGGGGCATCAATGGGCACAGGCACCCAGTGAGGCATGCGAGTAACCAGGGCATACCTAAATTTACTAGCATTCCAGCATTGGGCAAAAAAGCAAGTATCATTACCACAATTACTTGGCTCTATCTGGCTAATAATGAATGAAAATGGGGGATATAGACAAACAGGTGTGGGCTTATAGGAAATATTATGAGAAGCCTTAATCCCTCGTTGGAACATCCTGCGTCAGTTCTAGAACTAGCAGTGGTGGTGTCTGAGGTCTGAGTAGGTTCAGGAGACCATTGCCCCCAGGGGCGAGACGTGCTCCATGCCAATTGACTAACTCCATGTTTTCCTCCAATTTTAAAAGTCATTTAAGGTTCTTAAATTATTTTTTTCCCTTTTTTCTTAAATTTTTAATCAATTACACTTTATTCATTCTGCATCCCCCCATAAGCCCCTCCCTCCTCTCCTCCCAATCCCACCCTCCCTCCTCCCTCTGCTTGCATGCCACTCCCCAAGTCCACTAATAGGGGAGGTTCTCCTCTCCTTTCTGATCTTAGTCTGTCAGTTCACATCAAAAGTGGCTGTATTGTCCTCTACTGTGGCCTGGTAAGGCTGCCCCCCCCAGAGGGAGGTGATCAAAGAGCAGGCCAATCAGATTATGTCAGAGGCAGTCCCTCTTCACATTACTATGTAACCCAATTGGACTCTGATCTGCCCTGGGCTACATCTGTGCAGGGGTTCTAGGTTATCTCCATGAATAGTCCTTGGTTGGAGTATGAGTCTCTGGGAAGTTCCCTATGTTCAAATTTTCTTGTTCTGTTGCTCTCCTTGTGGAGACCCTGTCCTCTCCAGCTCTTACTATTTCCCAGTTCTTACCTAAAATTCCGTTCACCTGCCCAACAGTTGCCCATCAGGCTCAGCATCTGCTTTGATAGTCTGAAGGGCAGAGGCTTTCAGAGGCCTTCTGTGGTAGGTTCCTAGGTTGTTTCCTGTTTTCTTCTTCTTCTGACGTCCATCCTCTTTGCCTTTCTGGATGGGGATTGGACGTTTTAGTTAGGGTCCTCTCTCTTGCTTAGTTTCTTTAGATGCACAGGTTTTAGTGGGTTTGTCCTATGTTGTATGTCTATATGAGTGAGTATATACCATGTGTGTCTTTTTGCTTCTGGGACAACTCACTCAGGATGATCCTTTCCAGATCCCACCATTTACCTGCAAATTTCATGATTTCCTTATTTTTGATTGCTGAGTAATATTCTATTGTGTGGATGTACCACAATTTCTGCATCCATTCTTCAGTTGAGGGGCCTCTGGGTTGTTTCCAGCTTCTGGCTATTACAAATAAAGCTGCTATAAACATGGTTGAGCAAATGTCCTTTTTGTGTACTTGAGCCTCTTTTGGATATATGCCCAGTAGTGGTAGGGCTGGATCTTGAGGAAGCGCTATTCCTAGTTGTCTGAGAAAGCGCCAGATTGAATTCCAGAGTGGTTGTACAAGTTTACATTCCCACCAGCAGTGGAGAAGGGTTCCCCTTTCTCCACAACCTCTCCAGCATGTGTTGTCACTTGAGTTTTTGATCTTGGCCATTCTCATGGGTGTAAGGTGAAATCTCAGGGTTGTTTTGATTTGCATTTCCCTAATGGCTAGTGAGGTTGAGCATTTCTTTAAGTGCTTCTCTGCCATTCGGTATTCCTCTACAGAGAATTCTCTGTTTAGCTCTGTTCCCCATTTTTTAAGTGGATTACTTGGTTTGCTGCTTTTCAGCTTCTTTAGTTCTTTATATATACTGGATATGAGTCCTCTGTCAGATAAAGGGTTGGTGAAGATTCTTTCCCAATCTGTAGGTGGTCGCTTTGTTTTGATGACGGTGTCCTTTGCTTTACAGAAGCTTTTCAGTTTCATGAGGTCCCATTTATTGGTTGTTGCTCTTAGAGCCTGTGCTGTTGGTGTTCTGTTCAGGAAGTTTCCCCCTGTACCAATGAGTTCTAGGGTATTTCCCACTTTTTTTTCAAGCCGAATTAATGTGTCTGGTTTTATGTTGAGGTCTTTGATCCACTTGGACTTCAGTTTTGTGCAGGGTGACAAGTATGGATCTATTTTCATTTTTCTACATGTAGACATCCAGTTAGACCAGCACCATTTGTTGAAGATGCTATCTTTTTTCCATTGTATGGTTTTGGCGTCTTTGTCAAAGATCAGGTGTCCATAAGTGTGTGGGTTTATTTCTGGGTCCTCTGTTCGGTTCCATTGATCCACCATTCTGTTTCTATGCCAGTACCATGCAGTTTTTAAAACTGTTGCTCTATAGTACAACTTAAGATCAGGGATGGAGATACCTCCAGAAGATCTTTTATTGTAGAGGATTGTTTTAGCAATTCTGGGTTTCTTATTATTCCATATGAAGTTGAGAATTTTCCTTTCCAGGTCTGTAAAGAATTGTGTTGGTAATTTGATGGGCATTGCATTGAATCTGTAGATTGCTTTTGGTAAGATGGCCATTTTTACTATGTTAATCCTACCAAGCCATGAGCATGGGAGATCTTTCCATCTTCTCATATCTTCTTCTAATTCTTTCTTCAGAGATTTGAAATTTTTTTCATACAAGTCTTTGACTTCCTTGGTTAGGGTTACTCCGAGGTACCTTATGTCATTTGTGGCAATTGTGAAGGGTGTTGTTTCCTTAATTTCTTTCTCAGCCCTTTTGTCTTTTGTATACAGGAGGGCTACTGATTTTTTTGAGTTAATTTTGTATCCTGCCACTTTGCTGAAGGTGTTTATCAGCTGTAGGAGTTCCCTGGTAGAGTTTTTGGGGCCACTCACGTATACTATCATATCATCTGCAAATAGTGATAATTTGACTTCTTCCTTTCCAATTTGTATCCCCTTGATCTCCTTCAACTGTCTTATTGCTCTAGCAAGGACTTCCAACACTATGTTGAAGAGATATGGAGAGAGTGGGCAGCCTTGTCTTGTCCCTGATTTCAGTGGGATTGCTTTAAGTTTCTCTCCCTTCAGTTTGATGTTGGCTATAGGCTTGCTGTATATCGCCTTTACTATGTTTAGATATGTGCCTTGTATCCCTGATCTCTCCAATACTTTGAACATGAATGGATGTTGGATTTTGTCAAAGGCTTTTTCAGCATCTAGGGAGATTATCATGTGGTTTTTTTCTTTCAGTTTGTTAATATGGTGGATCACATTGATGGATTTCCGTCTATTGAACCACCCCTGCATACCTGGGATGAAGCCTACTTGATCATAGTGGATAATATCTTTGATGTGTTCTTGGATTTGGTTTGCAAGTATTTTATTAAGTATTTTTGCATCAATGTTCATAAGGGAGATTGGCCGGAAATTCTCTTTCTTTGTTGAGTCTTTGTGAGGTTTAGGTACCAAGGTGACTGAGGCTTCATAGAATGAGTTTGGTAATGTTCCTTCTGTTTCTATTTTGTGGAATAGTTTGAAGAGAATTGGTGTTAGCTCTTCTTTGAAGGTCTGGTAGAATTCTGCCCTGAAGCCATCTGGTCCTGGGCTTTTTTTGGATGGGAGACTTTTGATGACCACTTCTATTTCTTTGGGGGATATAGGTCTATTTAGTTGATTTACCTGGTCCTGATTCAGCTTTGGTAAGTCAAATCTATCAAGAAAATTGTCCATTTCATTTAGATTGTCAAATTTTGTGGCATATAGACTTTTGAAGTAAGTCCTAATGATTGTTTGGATTTCCTCAGTGTCTGTAGTTATATCCCCCTTTTCATTTCTGATCTTGTTGATTTGGGTGGTGTCTCTCTGTCTTTTAGTTAGGTTGGATAAGGATTTGTTGATCTTGTTGATTTTCTCAAAGAACCAGCTCTTGGTTTCATTGATTCTTTGAATTGTTTTATTTGTTTTCAATTGATTGATTTTAGCCCTGAGTTTGATTATTTCCAGCCTTATACTCCTTCTTGGGGTGTCTGCTTCTTGTTTTTCTAGGGTTTTTAAGTGAGCCATTAAGGTGCTTGAATGAGCTGTCTCGAATTTCTTCTTGAAGGCACTTAGTGCTATGAAATTTCCTCTTAGCACTGCTTTCATTGTGTCCCACAAGTTTGGGTATGTTGTGTCTTCATTTTCATTGATTTCTAGAAAGACTTTAATTTCTTTCTTTATTTCTTCCCTGACCCAGCTGTCATTTAGTAACAAGTTGTTCAGTTTCCATGTGTGTGTAGGCTTTTTGCTATTTCTGTTATTGTTGAGGTCCAGCTTTATTCCATGGTGATCAGACAAGATACAAGGGATTATTTCAATCTTCGTGTATCTGTTGAGGCTTGCTTTGTTACCAACTATGTGGTCTATTTTGGAGAAGGTTCCATGAGGTGCTGAGAAGAAGGTAAATTCTTTTGTGTTTGGGTGTAAGGTTCTGTAAATGTCTGTTAGGTCCATTTGATTCATGACCTCTGTTAGAGATATTGTTTCTTTGTTTAATTTCTGTTTAGTTGACCTGTCCTTTGTTGAGAGTGGGGTGTTGAAGTCTCCCACTATTAGTGTGTGGGGACCTATGTGTGGTTTAAGTTTTATCAGTGTTTCTTTCACATATGTGGGTGCCCTTGTATTTGGGGCATAGATGTTCAGGATTGTGATGTCTTCTTGGTGGAATTTTCCCTTGATGAGTGTGAAGTGTCCTTTCCCATCTCTTTTGATTAATTTTGGTTGAAAGACTATTTTATCAGATATTAGAATGGCTACTCCTGCTTGCTTCTTGGGTGCATTTGCTTGAAAAGCCATCTTCCATCCCTTTACCCTCAGGTAATGTCTATCTTTGTGACGTAGGTGTGTTTCTTGTATACAACAGATTGTTGGGTTTTGTTTACGCATCCATTCTGCTAGTCTGTGTCTTTTTATTGGAGAATTAAGTCCATTGATATTGAGGGAGATTAATGACCAGTGGCTGTTAGATCCTTTGAATTTGATGTTGGCTGTGGTCATAAGGTTGTGTGCTTGGTTGCTTTTTGTTTTACTGTAGTGAAGTTATTTATTTTCTGTGTTTTCTTGAATGTAGCTAGCTTTCTTGGGCTGTATTTTCCCTTCCAGTGTCTTCTGTACTGCAGGATTTGTTTGTAGGTATTGTTGAAATTTGTTTTTGTCATTGAATATCTTGTTTTCTCCGTCTATGAGGACTGAGAGTTTTGCAGGGTATAGTAGCCTGGGCTGACATCTGTGTTCTCTTAGGGTCTGCATGATATCAGTCCAGGCCCTTCTGGCTTTCATAGTCTCTGTTGAAAAGTCAGGTGTGATTCTAATGGGTCTGCCATTATATGTTAGTTGGCCTTTTTCTCTTGCAGCTTTTAGTATTTTTTCTTTGTTCTGTATACTTACGGTTTTGATTATTATGTGGCAGGAGGATTTTCTTTTCTGTTCTAATTTATTGGGTGTTCTATAGGCCTCTTGTATTCTTATTGTTCTCTCCTTTAAGTTGGGGAAATTTTCTTCAATGATTTTGTTGAAAATATTTTCTGGGCCTTGGTGCAGGGAATCTTCTTTTTCCTCTATTCCTATTATTCTTAGGTTTTGTCTTTTTATGTTGTCTTGAATTTCTTGGACGGTCTGTGTCAGGAATTTTTTAGATTTAACATTTTCTTTGACAGATACATCTATTTCTTCCATTGTATCTTCCACACCTGAGACTCTTTCTTCTATTTCTTGTATCCTATTGGTTATGCTAACCTCTGTAGTTCCTGCCTTCTTCCCTAAGTTCTTTCTCTCCACAATTTCTTCCATTTGTTTTTTTTTTCAATGTTTCCAATTCTATCTTTAGGTCTTGAGCTATTTTGTTGATCTCCTTCCCCTGTCTGACTGTATTTCATGTTTTTTCCATCAATTCCTTCAGCTGTTTGTTTGAACAATCCACTCTTTCTTTTATTTCATTCAGTGATTTAAGCATTTCCTCTCTAAAGGCCACAGACTATTTGGCTGCAGCTTCCTGTAGTTCTTCACGGATGGCCATAATCTCCTTGTGTTTAATTTCCTCCATTTCTTTATGGATAGCCATGATCTGTTTGTTTTTATCTTCCTCTAATTCTTTTCATATTTTATTTGTTTCCTCTGTTATCTTCTTCATGAGCATAGATGTTAGGTCATCTCCTTGAATTTCATTTATGCTGGGGTGTCTAGGGCTATTTGCCCCTTGATAACGGGGTTCTGGAGATGCCATATTGCTCTGGCTTTTGTTGGTTGGACTTTTATGCTGTCCTCTAACCATTGGGCTATCTTAGTTGTTTGAATATAGTTTCTGGTTGTTCCTGGACTCTTGTAGAGGAGAGAATCCCTTTGGCAGGAAGATGTTTTTTCCTGAAGGAAGCTTTTCCAGCTTTTTGGGTATAGTCACTGGATGTCCAGTGTTTTTCAGGAGTTGCTACAGCTCACCTCAGGCATAGAGACCTGGGTAGTAACTGTGGTCCTGATTAGTCGAGAGGGCTCTCCTCTCATTGGGAGAAGTCCTGGAGACAGTTGCCCTCCTTCTGGGTTTCTTGCTGTAAATTTAGTAAATTTAGTATTTCCTGTTTGCTCCTGTTTTTAGGTAGTAATTTTTCATACAATGTCTGTGATCTGTGTTCTGTACTTTTCATCTACTTGCATGTCTTGCTTTCTTTATGTTTATTAATTTTCATTTCTCTTGAAAGGCTGAATTCTATTCAAAGGTTGCTGAAAGGAGGTGAACCTCCTCATTTAGTTTCCTTCTAAAATGACTTGGTGAGTACATCAAAACTTCTGTGTCAGTAGATGTCAGGGAAGCACCAGAATTATATGAATATATTGTCAATGAAGTATGCATTTACACTCTTGTCACTATTGTGCTTTCTGTTATCCTCATGTATGGGATCATTTAGAATTCATTTACCTATGCTGATGTGGATGTGAACTTCACTCTGGAAGAGTGGGCTCTGCTGGATCCTTCCCAGAAGATTCTCTACAAAGATGTGATGATAGACACCTACAAGCACCTTACAGCTATAGGTAAGACAGTGAATTTTCTTTCTCTATTCAGGTAAAGGAGACAACTGTTGTTGCTGTTGGCTTTTCTTATTGATGTTCTTATATAAGTTCACTTGGAATTAGGAAGAAAAATTCAGGCATGTTTCTAAGGTTCACTGAATATAGAAACTTAAATTTTGCCTAATTTTTAATCCTCTCTCATTGACTTTTTGGTCCATATTTCAGGCTACAATTGGGAAGAGTATAATACTGAAGAACATTATCGACTATTTACTAGATATGGAAGGTAATTACTCATGGAAGCTTCTATAAATATGCCTATAAAGAAATTTTTAAGATGATTAATTTATCCATTATTTATACATTATTCAACCTGCACAACAGAAGAGGGCACAGGATCTCATTATAGATGGTTGTGAGCCACCTTGTGTTTGCTGGGAATTGAACTCAGGAGCTCTGTAGGAACAGCCAGTGCTCTTAATGTCTGAGCCAGCTTGCCATCTCAGAGGCGAAAACATTTTAATGTGTCCCAGAAATTTTAAAGAAAACCAACAGTGGAAAATCAAACACCACTTTAAGAGTGGTAAGGAACATTAAATTCTCCCAAACCCATGTTCCGCACTGTTAGGTATATTATATTATTTATGTTTGCCAGGCATTTCAATGCAAAAAAAGACAGTGAAACCCTTGCTAAATAGATATTGGTGTACAAATGACATTTACTCAATCTAGAAATTATGATCTCTGAAAATTACTGCCCCTCTGTCTGCTACCCTATGTCTGGGCAGGGTAGCTTCTAGGTTCCATACACTCTTTCTTTGGCCTAGATTTTCTGTCCTTGAGAATTACTGCTTAAACTGGCTTTTGTCCTGAACTCTAAATTGCTTTGTTTAGTCTCAAACCTAAGTCCATCAGTCTTTTCTAATCTTCAGGCTCTTTTTTATCCTATGGCTCATTTGATCTTCACCTTAGTTTTCTCTCTCCAACCTGCCTATTACTGCCCAGTAAAACTCCCTTCTCTCTCCAGGTAGCACCACTTTTGGGAGATTCATTTCCTCTCTTTTCTCATGAGAGATACATGTATCCTATGCAGTCAATTATTTCTCTGAATATGTCATCTTTGCTGCCACTGAATGAGACAGCATTTTCAAATATGGGTGCTTCCTTCTACCTGCTATTTTTACACCCATAGTTTGGGATTAAAAGCATGTACCACCATGCCTGAATCCAAGCTTTTCTTTACTGGACATTGCTCTATACCATGCTGGCATTGAAATCAGATCTGCTTGCCTCTGTCTCCTGGATTAAAGGCATGTTTGTATTCTAGCCAGATCACATTGACATAGAAGGTATTTGGATGGGGTCTTTTGCCAGAGCAGCCATGTTCTAAATTAAAATTCCTCTACAAATGATAAATCATTAATCATATCCACGTTGCAGATGTTCTTTAGAAATCCCTATCTGTTGAGACTCTCGCCACTCATATTGTAAACAGCATACTCATTAAATAGGTGATAATTCTGTGTACAAAACCTACTTATGAGCAAATATTCCATAGCAAAGGTTATGTTACTCAAATACTTGAAGTAAAGTTTCGTGGTTTAATCAGATGGAAATTATGAGGGTCAAGAATACTGTTGTGGAGGAACCATAATCCCAATGGCACATGTTTTTGAAGAACAAAAAGGAAAAATGTGTTTATGTGGAAATATTTCATTTGTTGTTCTTCCTTTTAATTTATATTTTAATATTAATTACATTTTATTCACATTATATCCCAGCTGTACCCCATTACCTCCCAATTCTCCCTCCCTTCCTCATATCCTCTCAAGCCCCTCCTCAAGTTCACTGATATTTCAGACCCTCCTCCCCTTCAGTCTGACACTAGCTTCCCAGGTTTCTTCAGGACAGGCTACATAGTCCTCCTTTGTGGCCTGCCAAGGCTGTTCTGCCCGCAGCAAGGGTTGGTCAAAGAGCTAGTGACTGAGTTCATATCAGAGACAGTTCCTGTTCCTGTTCCTAGGGAATTTCACTTGGACCCTGAGCTGCCATGGGCTATATCTGAGCAGGGGTTATATATGTGAATTATCCTTGGTTGGAGTATTAGTCTTAGAAAATACCCCTGTGCCCAAATATATTGATTCAATTGTTCTCCTTGTGAAGCTTCTGTCCTCCCCTTGTTATCTTCCATTCATTCATAAAATTCCCTCCACTATGCAGAGAATTGTTAAAGAGTATTTATTGTCTCCTCAATAGAAGTGATGATCTTGTAGATCTCCATCATTACATCTGTGTAGAGATGCTTTTGGGAAGTATCCAGCAATGCCCACTTTTCCTGATTGGGTTTTTCCAGATACACATCATCACAGACTATTGCATTCTAAACTATCCTGTACATGTGTACAGTAGAAAGCATGAAAGTGACAACACTATAAATTTATATTTTTTCATGTGTTCATTCATCCATTCATGATTAATAACGAATGAATTATGAACTCCTATCACCTTCAGAAAGTCTACTCAAAAGAGAGGACTGTTAAAAATCAAACTAATATACTTAATTAGATTTCCAAGCTCAATGAAAATATAGCCAAAGAAATCACATTACAGAAAACTGCTATGTTTACTGGCCCTGTTGAAATTGTTGTGTTTATTTTGGTTCCCTTTATAAATGCAGTGTGATTACAACTATAGGAAAATTTATGACTACAGTCCCTGTGTTAAAGCTGACTCCTTCTAGTTCTTTTTAAATATGAAAAACCACTTACAGAACAATGATGCTGTCAGTGAGCCATGTAATGAAGTATCTTACCATCAAAGTTATCATGTAAGGTACAGAAACCCACAATCAAGGGGGAAACTATGAATGTAAAGAAAGTGATGAGGTTAAGATGTAACTTCAGTTTATGATTAAACCAAATTGCAAACATAATTTACACTAACATAAAGATTCATCAGTGGCTGGAGAGATGGTTCAGAGGTTAAGAGCACTGGCTGTTCTTCCAAAGGTCCTGAGTTCATTTTCCAGCCAACCACATGGTGGCATGTAACTATCTATACTAAGATCCTGTGTCCTCATCTAGCATGCAGGCAGAACACAGTATAAATATTAAGTAAATAAATCTTTAAAAAAAATGAGGGTAATGAATATGGTAAAGCTTACACATATCTGAATTATCTTTGCAGAAAGAAAAGAATACATATTTATGAGAAACCCTATGAATGTAAACAGTGTGGTAAAGCCTTTTCCCTATCCAGTAGTCTCCAACTGCATAAAAGAACACATACTGGAGAGAAACCATACAAATGTAATCAGTGTGGAAAAGCCTTTTCACAACACGGACATCTCCAGAGGCATGAAAGAACACATACTGGAGAGAAACCCTATGAATGTAATCAGTGTGGTAAAGCCTTTTCAGTAACTGGTACTCTCAAACTACATAAAAGAACACATAGTGGAGAGAAGCCCTATGAATGTAATCAATGTCGTAAAGCCTTTGCACGTTGCAACAGTCTCCAGAGACATAAAAGAACACATAGTGGAGAGAAACCCTACGAATGTAATCAATGTGGCAAAGCCTTTTCAGAAACCGGTAGTCTCAAAAAACATAAAAGAACACATAGTGGAGAGAAACCCTATGAATGTAATCAGTGTGGGAAAGCCTTTTCACGACACGGAAATCTGAAAAAGCATAAAAGAATACATACTGGGGAGAAACCCTGTGAATGTAATCAATGAGGTAAAGCCTTTGCATTTTGCTGATACCTCCAGAGGCATGAAAGGATTCATACTGGAGAGAAACATTATGAATGTAATCAAAGTGGTAAAGCCTTTTCACAATTCAGTAGTCTTCAAGTACATAAAAGAACACATACTGGAGAGAACCCCTAAGAATGTAATCAGTGTGGTAAAGCCTCTGAACATTGATGTGATCTCTGAAGGCATGAAAGGTTTCATACTAGAAATAAACCCTATGACTATAACTAGTAAAGCCTTTGCATGTCACATTTTTTCAAAGCCATAAAAGAAATCATACTCAAGAGAAAACCTTATGAATACATTCACTGTGATGAAGACTTTGTAAATTTCTATAGGCTTCACTTTCATGAATGAAACATACTGAAGAGAAACCCTATGTATGTGTTCATTTTGTTAACTCAAAGCTTTGTGATATCAAGTATCCTGAAGATGTAATGAAGTAGTTTAATCATCCATCAACTGCATCTCACTACATAGCTTGATGTGATATGAATATATACATAAGATTGGATTCTGTGAATCTATATGTTCCTCCGAATTATCCATGTCCTTTCATCTTAAAGTTCTGCATTGTATAGGAAGTATGTAATATAAAGGTTATAGATATAGTAACAACAAGGATATTGACTTAAAAAGAAATATTTCTGGTGTGTGTGTAAGGTGATTATGGGGTTTTAAGCCATACCTGATATGTTCAGAGTGGGAGACAAGTTTGTTGGATCTCCTTTGGCCTTCTTAATATGATGATTGAAGACTGATTGCCAGCTTTGGACACCAAAACCCTTTTCTACAGCTCTGTTTCCCTGATGCTCAAATAAGATTTGTTGAG
This sequence comes from Meriones unguiculatus, assembly GCF_030254825.1. Taxonomy (NCBI): domain Eukaryota; kingdom Metazoa; phylum Chordata; class Mammalia; order Rodentia; family Muridae; genus Meriones; species Meriones unguiculatus. The sequence continues at coordinate 136,826 of NW_026843690.1, forward strand.
ATATTACATCAATAAAATATTGTCTTCTTTTTACATTGTAAACATATTGTCATGTAATAGTTGAGGGATTCAGGACAGTTTGAATGATAAAATTTGTTTGAAAATGAGAGTGTGTAGCCAGTTCTCCTAGGTGCTGAGCCATGTATTTAGCCCCATAATCATGTCAAGAGTAGCATTTTTAGGTGTGAAAGGTTAATTCGAAGTTCATCTTTAACTCAGCCCTGATGACCGAGAAGAAAGAGAAGATTGATAGCATAAAAAGTAACTTAGGCTGCATGCTGAAAGAAGTTTCTAATCCAATATCTTCACAAAAATATGGAAGTATCCAAAAGTGATCAGGACAGAAACTGACAGTACACTTGTTTAAAAAGTGCTTGACTATGTGACCAAAGGCACAATCTGAGTTAATCTCACATACGCAGCAATGGGAGTCCAAAAGGACATGTGTCAGGTGTACCCCTTCTTGAGATTATGCCTAACTGAAAGAGAGAAAAAGAACTTGAAAGCATGAAGACCAACTTTTCAGAAGTGAATTGTATTCTGCTTCCCTGATGCATGCAAACATTCATTTAGGAGCCCTGAGTGGTGAAGACTCCAGATGTTGTGGAGATTGTTGACAGGGGATCCTGAGATTCAAACAGATGTCAATAGAAGGCTGGAGAAATCAGGAATTTACAGAGACCTGTGGAGCCTTGAGGAACTATAAGGGAAGGAGATTTGGATGTTAAAGAAAGGATTAAAGTCCCAGGAATTAATCAAAGCAATTAATTCTTGGGTTGTACCTAAGGACAAGCTGCCTTCTATTGTATTCTCTGTTTCTACTCAGATGTGGTGGCTCAATTCTCTAGTTCTTCCACTCTTTCCTTGTCTTCTCAGGTAAGTGTACATGTCAGTCAGAATACCATGCAGGCTGCCACTTGGTGGTCTCGAATTGGACTTCAAATCTCCTCAGGCGTAACTCTGTCATCCCTGTAACATCTCTACCTGGCAGGAATAACAATATTCTGAATAAACATTTCTATATCTCCCTTAGGTCTAATAAATCAATGGACTCCGTGTAATTCTATTTTCCTCTGGAATGTCATTGTTGAATAGACCTATTCTCCTAGATGAGATATTTTCTGCTCTGTAACATTATGTCATGTGAATACCTTGCAGGAAATAAATAATGTGAGAATGGGGGAGGAATTTATAGATAGGAAGTTTTTAATATATGGCCCAGTAAGATTACTTAGTTGTGTCCATCTCTGGCCTTCTATTTAAACCTATTAAACCTAAAGGATGATTTACTTATCATATGTTGTGCTTCACACCCATGACAAGCTGCTGAGTTGCCTCTTTGACAGCATCCCTCAGTCCCTACCTTCTAAAGGACATGATTGGCTTACCCCACCTCTACCTTTAACTTTCCAGTCCAAAAGAATGTGTTTGCCCTCTCCCAGACACTCTTTCCTGTAGAGCCAGATTGTTTTTGTTTTCTTCTATATGCTTTTCTTCTCTCCCTCTTTCTTTCTGTGTTTCTTCTCCTCCTGTCTTTTTTTCTCTCTGTTCTCACTCCCTCTCTCTACATACACTTCTCTTTGCCCACACTTATGTCTCCTACTTGGGAGCTTCCATGGACCTATTCCTTAGGGAATGAGAACCCTCTGTGAACTGTTTCAGCAAGCCTGAATTTAAATGTTTATCATGTCTTCAATTAGTAAATTTCACGTGTGGGAAGAAAAAGTATAACCTTACATATTCATCAGTGGTCGAAATTAGTCACACTAAATAAATATATTAATATATTTTCAGTTTTCATTAATAATTTGTGTTTTAAACATTGTGTTCTCTTTTTTTCCTTAGCCAATTATCAGAGGACAGGGAAGGTGCACATTGGGAAATTGGGAGGGTGGGTGGGAATGGGTTGAGATAGAAAGGGATACAGCCAGGATACAAAATGAATAACTTGTGATAAATAAATAATTAAAAATAATTTTATTTTCAAACATTGTTCTCTTTTTTTTTTCAGTTGAATGAGTAGTCTTAGTATGATTCTCAGGCTGACCTGGAACTTAGTGTACATACTAGATCTGCTTACCATGCCTCCCTAGTGTCTGCAGGATATTTGGGCATTGTCTACCACGATAACATAGTTCTTTCAATGGGATTATTAAGAATGAGTCACTGAGTCCAAATAGTCATGGTAGCTAGGGAACAGGCTCTGGTCCTAACTACAGGAATAGAAAGAAAGTGTTCTTCAATTGCCATTGATTGTCTTGAAATCCTCTCCTTTAATTTTAAAGAAAATTGTTGTTTTTCTTTAACATTGAGTTTTTAATACTCATCATAGTAGATTGGAGTTCTAACGTTATGCAACAGATAGTGAAAACCAGCCTCACAGACATAAGTTCTCAATATAGTTAAGTGTAACTACGTATTACACTCATCCCAAGATTCTATTAAATCACTGAGGTTAAAACCACCTAAGCCAGGCATGGTAACACAGGCCTGTAGTCAGGGTGTTCAGAAAAAGGAGGCAGGAACTTCAAGATGTCAAAGTAATCCAAGGAAACATCCTAGGTCAATAATATAATGGGAGGTCCACAGAACAAAGAGAGACTGATTGGTTAAGATTAATGTGCATAGTCCTCCTTACAGCTCCAGAATTTCAAGGCTATGCCAGTATTATATGTTATCTAAGCAATTTGCCAACCAATGCTTGGTAATGTTTCCTGTCCAATACAGGTTAGGTCACTTCTGGTCAGGCTCCTGTTGGGCATTGAACACTCGAACTCTCCTGCAAGTGTGGGAATTTGCCACAGACAGGGATATGCTCCTTAATTATATATCCTATAGAAAGGGTTCAGCACACACACCTTACACACACAATCAATGAAATGGATTCAGCTTATATATATAGGTCCATAATTATTCACACCTTTTTTTAAGACATTGGAAGGAGAGAATTTGAAATGGGATGGAGAAAGGACAAGAAAAGGGGACTTGGTGTAATTTATTTTAATTAACATCTGTAAATATAAATTTACTAAAAAGAGGCTATAGAAGGCATAGGAGTTAATAGCTCTGGGTGTTGTTATAGGAGACAGGTTCCATTTCAGGAATCCCAAGCTAGCTAAGTATATCCTGTAAATGCATTCCCAAGGGATCTGATGTCCTCTTTGGCTTTTGCAGGTATGACACATGGACACTTGAATGCAAAACATCCATATAAATGAAAGACATACAAAGCTTTAAAATGTGGCTTTCTCAGGGCTGAGGAGATGGCTCCGTGTTATTGTAGAAACTCAGGACTTCACAAAAGATAATGCTGAATCCTATCTTCCATGGACACAGCCTCCCCTTTCTTCTGACTGAGAGATTCACACACAGACTGGGGCCACTTATATACCTGTAACACATACATCATCCTACCTGCTCAACACAGACATAGACCTGCTGAGTACTCTTTCTCTCTCTCTCTTTCTCTCTCTCTCTCTCTCTCTCTCTCTCTCTCAGTCTGTCTCTCGGTATGTCTCTCTCTCTTTCGCTGTGTCTGTCTGTTTCTTTCTCTCTCAGAAACACACCTTCATGAACTCCACCAGCACAGTGCCCTCTACTGGCCCACTACCTCAGACAATAGACAGAAGATTGTGAGGTAAAAGCTCTCTCACCTTCTTGTCCCTACTACAATATTCTCTTTGAGAATACTTAGACTGCAGAGAGATACACACCTCAGCCAATGCTGCCATATCTTTTAATTTTCCTCAGTCAGTTCCATTAACTGAGCCCAAGACTTTAATTATATAATCATATATAAGGCCATCATCATCAAACTACCACAAGACCTGTAGCCAAATTTTTCACGGTGACTATTTTCCACTGAATCCTCATTACCTTGACCTCCATTGCCTGTATTACTCTCACCTCTCTTTTTTCAGTTCAGTTCTTCCTGGAAAGCAACATTAAGGTCCATGTTGAGTATGCAATGGCTTTTGATATTTAGATATTTTACATATTGTGTATTGGTCCAAATAACGATATTCTGACTTTTGATGGTAACAAGGCCATTTTGAGGGTACAAATTTTGTTCTACCTTTATTCTCTGTTGCTGTCATTAATGCCAATAAATAAAAATGACACAGGTGATGAATCGGCTTCTTTGGCTGATGCTGGCATGACCCACACATTGAAGGAGCTCAGAAAAGAAACTTAGGATATCAATTGAAGGCACAGATTATGGTGGGACTCTGTTTGTCACTACGTTCTTTTACAAGGTCACTGTCTATTTCTCTGTAAGTTTTCTTAACCAGCCCAGGCCACAAGTTGAGGTAAATTTCCACCATCAGTGCCTGGAGTTTGCCACTGAATTCACAAACACTGTATCACCCACAAACATAGCCACAAATGATTCTCATCTGGGGAACTCCCTTGTTGTAAAAATAGAAAGTCTAACCCTCTTCTATTTTTGGAACCACTTCAGCCAAAGAGTCAACGCTTCTTTCATGTTGGGAGATTGAATTTTCCAGGCATTGAATATCTTGGTCTATATCAGCCCTTTAAGCATTACAACTTTTACTCTGACCCAATAAAACTGCAACTTCTGTTCCTGCCCCAGGAGAGACCACATCTAGGATCAGAGCCAGAGTAAAGGACATGGGTTCTCATTTGAACTGAGTCAGTGTTCCTGGTGTTCTCAAAAGGACATTAGTTATTTTATGTTCTGAATGATGTATAATCTATGGAACCAGTTGAACTAGAATACAAAAATCTTAGGCATTGTTCAGAATGCTGCTGTAAAGCAAGGAGTGAGCCCAGTGGCACAATCCCACCATCCCTGGCTGGGTAGACTCAAGTATGTGTTGGTCTGATAGGATGGAACACTCAAGGTAATTTTACATAGATGCCAGTTGGACGATGGTACTTGTTGCAAATAAACTCCTTGTCCTGACACTGATTAAAGAGTCAGTTATGTCCCAGCACAGTGCCCTCGGCATTGCTGGAATCATCTTCAATGGTAAAAATATCAATTAAACCAATCCATTCATAATTAGGGGGTGTGAATTGTAGCATAGCCAACAGGATTCAGTCGATCTGATCTTGATTCTTTTAAAACCTGATTGTTACTGATCATAGTGTCCCAAAGAGGATCACTGTTTCCCAGGAGAAATTTGGGTAGAGGTTGGATAAGACCATCCAAGTTGGTTGTAGGGGTCACTACTTATGCTAACTCTGTTAACTAAATCCCAAGCAGTTGGGTATTGTGAAGTAGGAAACCCCTTCCTTAATCTTGATTTTGTTTTATTCATATTTATTTTTTATTTTGCTTTTTTAAGGGACGGTTTCTCTGTGTAGCCATGCATGTCTTCAAACTCCCTCTGTATACCTGGTGGGCCTTTCATTCACAGAGATCTGCCTGTCTCTGTCTCTGGATTGCTGGAATTAAAGGCATGTACCACCACTGCCTGGCAATTAATCTGTATTATTTGAGGTGAAAAGATATCTCTTTCTTCTAAACCACATTCTGATAGCAGTGTACACATATGAACTCCATTGAAAATGATAGCCCTTTCTTGTTTTCTGCTTCCTCAAACTCTGGCTATCAAGGTCATATTTTTTGGAACTGGGAGAAAAGCCTAATCTTTGGCATTCTGGGATCTGCTGAAGACCAGCTGAGACATCCAGCTACATGGTCTGAGTGGCTACTGGATTCTTCAAATTTCCATTTGCAGACAGGGGTTGTTGGATTAGGTAGACCAAAAACTGCGGGTAATTCTTATAGATCCAGTTGCTACATCCATAGAGAGATTCAGTCTATCTGTTCGGTTCACCTACACATCCTTTGCTAATACCACTGTGTTTTTCCAGTTTCTTGTTTGTTTGTTTTCACAGTCTCACAGAGGAAGACATGCTTGCTCCAAATTGTGTATCATCTGTTTCCTGCTTTTGTCCCAATGTTGTCTGATACCTACCAGGGGAAGAGTAGCTGCAGTTTAGCAGAACCCAGAGTGAAGTCACAGAACAATCTCATTTTGTTTTCTGAAATCTTTCTAAATTGTTAGTATTTTGGGCAGCCTTCAAAATGTGGGAAGATTGTTTACTCCACTGCAAGTTGAGTAATGGGTTGATCAAGCTATCCACCTTGATTTCAGGAGGAGGAGAAGGGAAAGTGATTCCTGAGTGCTGGAAGACAGAAGGATAGGCTATTAGACAACAGGCACAAGTCTACTGACAAAGAAATGTCCGCAGATCTGGAAAAGGTGTGGCCCTGATTCTCCACATATGGACCCAAAGTTCAAGTCATGGATCCAAGGTGTCTGCGCAGAGCATAGGCTTCTCCCGAGTCAGCTTCTTTCCTAAGCCAGGTCCTCACTGCTTTTGTAATTAGCCAACATGCATTCATTCCTCCTGGGTGAGGAAGCACTATGCTTTGTCTCTTCAGTACACTGTGAGCCTAGGGGAGGTGCTCATGTCGCTCAAGACTCACTCGCCAATCAGGACTTCCAGACAAATCCATGAATCAGAGGAAGGGGCGGGTTCTTCCGGGCGCGAAAGGGGAGGGTTCTTCCGGGCGCCATGTTGCAGGTTCAGATCAGTACCTGAGGTGTGTGGAATGTTTGGCGTGCAGTGGTTTGAGCTCCGCTCAGGACTTCCAGGCGAGGCCTGTAATCAGAGGAAGGGGAGAGTTTTTCCTGGCGGTTTGTTGCAGGTTTGCTTTGGAAGCTGAGCTCTGCGGAGTATTTGGCATCCAGTGGTCTGAGCTCAGCTGCTGGGTCCTGTGAGGGGATTTCATTCGACTTCCAAAGCAGCGACATGGTGAGTGTGTGGCTGCCGCCCCCAACGTGGTGGTGGAGCAGGAGGCTGAGCAGCAGGAGCTGGTGTCGTTTGTCCTTCCTGTGCTGGACAGAAACGTGCAGCCATCAGCTGCTTGTGAGGTCCTTTGTCCTGGCCTTAGGAATGCTGAGCTATCTCAGTCCCACGTGTTAGAAGTGGGATGGACTGTGAGCCAGACTGCAATGTGGGGACCTGGGCACTGTTAAGACTCAAATCCTGGGACAAATGGCTGAGTTGCCTATTTAACAGTTCAGAGCAGAATTAGCTACCAGGTTTCCCAGCATCGCCGAGTCCCTACCTGTTCACAGGCTATGGCTGGCATACACTGCCCTCTAGCCCAGGGCTCGGGCCCTTAACCCAGCTGCCTTTCTTTCTGTTATCTACCCAATTTGGTTACCTGATCTGTTTCATGTATTTACTGTCATAGTCTCATTTCTTGGCGTGCCCCTCTCCTCTCCTCCCTGTCCTTCTATGGCTCAAGGCTGTGTTAACCTTGGGCTCTCCCAGACCTTCTGGCCTATGGGTGTGCCTTTCTATCTATAATAAACTTTCTCCCCGCCTTACGTAGGAAGAGTCATGTCACTTAATTTTTATTTTTTCATTCACCTCCCATTTGCCACTCCTTTCTTTCAAATTCAAAGCTCCTTTAGGCTTCAGTTGTTGTTACTGTTTGTGTTAGACTGAGGGTTGCTGCAGGAATTCTCAGCTGTGAGGTAGAGATGACTACACTGGACACTGAGAGGGTAATGAAATGTGTACATGCAGCACCCTGTGACTTGTAAAAGAAAAATGTACCCTGGGAGAGTGGAAAATTTTACTAAACTACTACTTTACCAGGCTAAGGCTCTGTCTGCCTCTAGAATGGAAGGGCAGAGCTGAGATGGTTTGTGCTGTCCGAATTCCCTGATCTGTATTTATTTTCTATGAATTTAACACTTTATTTCTATTTGAAACCATTTTTTTTTCACTTGGTTGAAAGTTATTCACTTTCCATGAGTTTGTAAGCTTTGTGTTCTTTCTGATGCTATATATATCCAGCTTTAAGCCAGGGTGGTCTGATAGGATACAGGATGTTATTTCAATTTGCTCTAAGGACTTACATTGTGTCTGAGTATGTGGTCAATTATAGAGGATGTTTCATGAAATGATGAGAAGATATATTCCTTTATGTTTCTGTAAAAAGTTTTGTAATTTTCAGGTAGTTAGTCCCTGCTTTGGTAATATAGCTGAGCTCAGGTGGTGACATATTGCCTGACTGTTCAAAATCTATTCCTAATATGGTGTCTAGGCATCTGGGTTTGGTGCGATTCTAGGTGTACGTGCTATATTGAGGTGTGCGAGTGTTGTTTTTGGGGTTCTGTTAGCACTCTGAAGTTTCAGAAAGTGTGTTGGATGAGTGTTGCTATTTTAATGACCTGCTTGGCTAGGGTGTTCATGTTTGCGGGATGGTATGGAGGGGAAGGAGCCACATATGTTCATTTGGAGCACTAGGGAAGTTTCTTAGAATTGGGTTTCAATTAACAAAGATATTGGGGAAGATCCCCCATATACAGCTAGTCTCCATGCAATCATGGCCTAGCATATGTTATTGTGCTGATCCACATCCACATTTATGTTTTAATATTTGCCAGAGAGTATATTCTTAGTCTCAGGATGTCATGTATTCATGACATTAATACTGCCTGAGACTTCTGAGTTATTGGATTTCAGGTATGTGACATTCTTCCTGCCTCTTGTGTTTGTTTTGAGTTTTTAAATGAGGTATTTTCCCTGTTTGTGTGACTATGCACCTTTTCTGTACCTGATCCTCACAATAGTTAGCTGATGGCCTCAGAAGTTCAAAATTTGGAGTAATGGGTAGTTGTGAGCCTGAATGTAAGCACTGGCAATTGAGGCCAGTTATTGTCAAGACCAACAAGAGCTTTTCATTGTTGATCCACTTCAACCGTCTTATGTTGCTCATTAATGGACAACTATTCCAGAACTAATGTTTTCATCTGTCCATTTCTACCTGTTTGAACATGCATTCCCTTATAGTAAACTCTCATTAATATTAGAGTTTAAACTGGGACACTTCAGGTTTCTGGAAGATAGATACAAAACAGTATTGAATATATAATTCTTTGTAGGAACTTCAGAAATACCTTGGAGTTCTTTGTATCTTTCTTAATTGAATGATTTTTTTTGCAGCAGATAAAGGCCTTAAATCTACCTCATCTGGATGTCATGAAATTTGTTTTGGAGGCCAGACAGGCTTGCAGCACAATAAAATACACATACCTCTGCTTCCTGACTACTGGAAATAAAGTCATGAGGCAATACATCCTGCTTCTCCATAATTATTGTAGTTAGTAATTGTGCATACAATTTCTGTGATCTGCAGTCTGTACTGTTCATCACTATCCTTGACTTGCTTACTTTATGTCTGTTGATTGACATTTCTCTTGTAAGGCTAAATTCTATTCAAAGGGTTCCAAATGAGATATACCTCCTCATTTAGTTTACTTCTAAAATGACCAGGTGAGTACATCAGAACTTCTCTGTCATGAGATAAGTCAGGGAAGAACCAGAATTATATGAATAAATTGTCAATGATGTATACTTTTACATTGTTGCCACTATTGTGCTTTCTCTTATACACATATGTGGGATAATTTAGAATTCTATCACCTATGATGATGTGAATGTGTACTTCACTCGGGAAGAGTGGGCTTTGCTGGATCCTTCCCAGAAGAGTCTCTACAAAGATGTGATGATAGACACCTACACGCACCTTACAGCCATAGGTAAGACAGTGAATTTTCTTTCACTATTAAGGTAAAGTGGACATCTTTTGTTGATTTTTCTCAATGATGCGCTTATGTAATTTCAATTGGAATGAGGAAGAATAAATCAATCATGTTTCTAAGGTCACTGAAGAGAGAAAGTTAAATTTTCCCTAATTTTCAATAAAATATCAACTCTTTCTGGTATATATTTTAGGCTACAAGTGGGAAGACCATAATATTGAAGAACAGTGTCAATGTTCTAGAAGATATGGAAGGTAATTATCTCATGGATGTTGATATAAATATGCCTGTGAAAAAAATTTCAATGTGTCCCAGGAGTTTTAAAGAAAAGCAATAGTGTAAAGAATCCAATATTCTAGAGTATTAAGGAATTTTAAATTCTCCCACACTCATGTTCCTCAGTGTAAGCTATCTTACTTATGTTATCATGGCATTTTGATATGAATGAAGACAGTGAAACCTTTGCTAAACAGATATTACTGTAAAAAGGACTTTTATTCAATCTACAAATCATGGTCTCCAAAGATTACTGCCCCTCTGTCTGCTACCCTAGGCCTGGGCAGGGCAGATTCTAGGTTCCATACAACCTACCTTAGGCCTAGGAGTTTTTTGGCCTCTGAGAATTACTGCTCAATAGACACACCCTATCTTGTTCTTTCTGAGCTCATAGATGGCTGATTCAATTCACCTGTTCTGACTCAAACTCATCTCCTAGCTTCCTTGTTAAATCTGTCTTTTCTACTGTCACCTAATTGCTTTGTATACTCTCAAACTAACTCCATCTGTATTTTCTAATCTTCAGGCTCTTTTTTATTCTCTGGCTCATCTGATCTTGACCTCAGTTCTCTCTCTCCAACCTGTCTTTCTATTACTATCCCAGTAAAACTCCCTCCTCTCTCCATGTAGTACCCCTTAAGAAGCTCATTTCCATTCTTGTCTCCTGAGAGATGCATGTATCATATTCTGCCAAATATTTTTCTGAGTGTGTCGTCTTTTCTGCTACTACTTTTTCTTCTAACTGATTTAGTGTGTCTGGTTTTATGTTGAGGTCTTTGATATACTTGGACTTTAGTTTTGTGCAGAGTGGGTAGTATGGATCTATTTGCATTTTCCTGCAGGTAGATATCCAGTTAGACCAGCACCATTTGTTGAAGGTGCTGGTCTTTTTTACATTGTATGCTTTTGGATTCTTTGTCAAAAATCAAGTGACCGTAGGTGTGTGGGTTTTTTTCTGAGTCTTCTATTCAGTTCCATTGATCCACCATTCTGTTCTTATGCCAATACCATGTAGTTTTTATTACTATGGCTGTGTAGTATATCTTGAGAACAGGGATAGATATACCTACAGACAAACTGTTGTTGTACAGGATCGTTTGGGCAATTTGGGTTTTTTTCTTTTTCCATATGTAGTTTAGAATTGTTCTTTGCAGGTCTGCAAGATTTATGTTGCTATTTTGAAGGGAATTGCATTCAATCTGTTGATTGCTTTTGGCAGGATGGCCATTTTCACTATGTTAATCCTATGGATACGTGAGCACAGAATATCTTTCCATCTTGAGATATCTTCTTCAATTTCTTTCTTCAGGAACTTGAAATTTTTTCAAAGAGGTCTTTCACTTGCTTATTTAGAGTCACACCAAGGTACTTTGTTATTTGTGGCTAATGTAAAGGGTGTTGTTTCACTAATTTCTTTCTCAACACTTTTGTCTTTGGTATACAGGAGGGCTATTGATTATTTTGCATTTCTTTTTTATCCAGCCACTTTGTTGAAGAAGTTTATCAGCTGAAGGAGTTCTCTGGTTGAATTTTTGGGGTCACTCATGTATACTATCATATCATCTGTGATTAGTGATACTTTGACCTCTTCCTTTCTTATTTGTATCCCCTTCTCTCCTTTGGTTGTCTTATTGCTGTAGCTAGGACTTCAAGTAATGTGTTGAAGAGATATGGAGAGAGTCATGCCTTGTCTCTGTTTTCAGTAGGATTGATTGAAGTTTTTCTGCCTTTAGTTTGATGTTGGCTCTAGGCCTGCTGTATATTGTCTTCACTATGCTTACATATGGGCCTGTATCCCTGATCTCTCCAACAGTTTAAATTTGAATGGGTGTTGGATTTTTGTCAAATACTTTTTCAGCATCTAAGGATATGATCAGGTGGTTTTTCTCCTTCATTTTGTTTATATGTAGATTACATTTTGACTATGATGTGATGTGAGTTTCTATCCTGGCCTTGTCTATTGGTGTCCAGTAGGCCTCTTTTGTGGTAATGGACATCTCTTTCTTTAAGTTGGGAACATTTTCTTCCATGATTTTCTGGAAAACATTTTCAGGACCTCGGAGCCTGGAATCTTCTTTTCCATCTATTCCTATTATTCTTAGATTTTTTCTTTTTTTAATTAATCTTTAATTAATAAAGAATAATAATAATTATTAATAATTAACAATAATAAAGAATTATTAATAATTTTATTTTTATATTTTATATATTTTATATATTATATTTATAATTTTATATTCTATATTTATAATAATTTTATTAATAAATTAATAATTTATTAATAATTATTAATAATTCTTTATTAATTAAACTTTTTCCCTTTTGTATCCCCCCTGTAGTTCCCTCCCTCCTGCTGTCCCAATCCCTTCCTTCCTCCACCCTCTGCATGCATGCTCCTCCCCAAGTCCACTGATAGGGGAAGTCTTCTTTTCCTTCCTTCTGATCCTAGTCAATTAGGTCTCATAAGGAGTGGCTGCATTGTCATCTTCTGTGGCCTGGTAATGATGCTTCCCCATCAGGAGAAGGTAATTAAAGAGCAGGCCAATCACTTCATGTCAGAGACATTTCTCTTCCTATTACAATGGAACTCACTTGAATACTGAACTACCATGGGGTACATCTGTGCAAGGGTCTTAGGTTATCTCCATACACAGTCCTTGGTTGGATTATCAGTCTCAGGAAAGACCCCTGTGCTCAGATTTTTTGGTTCTGTTGCTCTCTTTGTGGAGTTCCTGTCCTCTCCATATCTTACTGTTTCTCACTTCTTTCCTAAGATTCCCTGCATTGTGCCCAAAGGTTGCCCATTAGTCTCAGCATCTGCATTGATAGTCTGCAGGGCAGAGTCTTTCAGAGGTCCTCTGTGTCAGGCTCCTGACTTGTTCCCTCTTTTCTCCTTCTTCTGATGTCCATCCTCTTTGTCTTTCTGGATAGGAATTGAGGAGTTTAGGGAGAGTCTTCCCTCTGGATTATTACCTTTAGGTGTATAGATTTTAGTAGGTTTATCCTATATTATATGTCTGTATGAGTGAGTATATACCGGGTGCAACATTTTCCTTCTTTATTATTGCTGAGTAATAGTCTATTTTATATTACCTCCATGTGTGCTTCCATTCCTCCACTGAGGGGCATCGGGGCTGTTTCCAGCTTCTGGCTATTACAAATAAGGCTGCTACCAACATTGTTTAGCAAATGTCCTTATTGTGTACTTGAGCCTGTTTTGAATATGTGCCTAGGAGTGGTATATCTGGATCTTGAGGAAGCGCTATTCCTAGTTGTCTGAGAAAGTGCCAGATTGCTCTCCAGAGTGGTTGTACAAGTTTACATTCCCACCAGCAGTGGAGTCGGGTTCCCCTTTCTCCACAACCTCTCCAGCATGTGTTGTCTCTTGAGGTTTTTATCTTAGCCACTCTGATACGTGTAAGGTGAAATCTTAGGGTCGTTTTGACATGCATTTCCCTGATGGCTAATGAGGTTGAGCATTTCTTTAAGTGTTGCTCTGCCATTCGATATTCCTCTATTGAGAATTCTCTGTTTAGCTCTGTATACCAATTTTAATTGGATTACTTAATTTTTTGCTGTTTAACTTCCTTAGTTCTTTATATAAATGTTTGTCTTCTCAGAGTATCCTTGATTTCTTGGAATGATTGTGTTTTCAACTTTTCTGATTTTACTTTTTCTTTGAGAGAAGTTTAAGTTGCTGCAAGTGTATCTTAAGTACCTGAGATTCTCCTTTCCATCTCATATATTCTATTGGTGATGCTTACTTTTGTGGTTCCTGATGTTTTCTATAAGTTCTCCAGCTCCAGGGGTTTCTCTGTTTGTGTTTTTGTTATTGGTTTTAATTCTGTTTTCACACCTTGCACCATTTCCTTCGTCTGTTTGAATGTGGATTCCTGTCTTCCTATGACGGGCTCTGTTTTTTGCTGGTTTCCTCTTTATATGGCACTAATTGTGCCTCTACTTGTTCCTCTATTTGTTTGGCTATGTTTGCTTGTATTTCCTTAGAAGCTTTGGTCATTTCCTCTTTATTTGCCTCCATTTGTATGGCTATACTTTGAGAGATTTGTTCATTTCTTTATGTGTCACTAAAAACTGGATAAGTATAGCTCCAAAATCATTTTCCTGTGTTTCTGATGAATTAGAGTATCCACTGATTTGGGGCAGTTGCTGGTGAAGTCATGATGCCCTGATTTTTTTTGGGATGTGTTCCTACGCCGACCACTGGTGACCTGCTAATCTGTAATCTTGACTTTTTCTTCTTGAAGTCTGTAGTTCAGACTGTTTTCATCTTTCTCTGGTATATGGAGTATTCTTCAGGAAGATGGGAAAGGTCCACAGGTGTGAGTGTGTGTGTTGGAAAATCCACAAGCACAGAAGCACAAATGTGTTTGAACAAGTGTGTGCATGGAAGTTTGCCTTTAAGGAGACTGTGCTAGAGAGTGTAAATGCCTAGAATATGTTGCTGGGGATAGTGCAGGCACAAGTGTGGTTGTTTATGCTGCCAGAGTTGGCAGACACAATGCACGTGTGCAGATTCCCTGACTATCTCAGTATTCTACAGGCCACTGCATAGGCTCCAGGAGTTTTTTGCCTGGAGTCCATTGGTAAATCTGCAGAACCAGGGCTTCCATGTTGAGAACACTGTCCCAAGAATACCAATGTTGTCCACAGTGGGTATGTGGGTGGGAGGGATCCGATGTCTGGTTGCTAGCATAGAGGGACCCTGGATCTGGGGCTCTGCAGGCACTCATTTTAAGGCATGCTCAGAGCTCTTTGGTCTAATGAGAGAACACAGGGTTTCCCCCAGTTTTCTACTCCCAGATGTGTCCCTGCTTGGGCAAATGTGGGTGTAGGAGCTCTATCAGCTCAGTGGTGCTGCAGCTGCAAAACTTGGAAGCTGGTAAAACTGTCCACTGGGGGAGTCCAGCGACAGCTGCAGAAGTGGGAGGCAGGTATAGATGTCTGATGGGAAGCCTTGTGGAGACCCTACAGCGGTCTGCAGTCCTGGGTGGCCTGTACAGCCAGCTGCCCTCCAGTTAGGGTCTGGGAAGCTGGTACAGTCACTGGCTGGGAAGCCCTGAAGGGCCAATACAGTTGCTTGTGGACCTGGGACATAGAAGGCTGGTATAGCCAGCAACTGCCACTGAGGACTTAGGAGGCCTGCTTCTTCTGTCTTAGTCAGGAATCAGGGTGTGCTTAGCTAGAAGCTGCAGGGCACTGTGGGCTGCCTCGGCTAAGGAGAAGGGAGACCTGCCAAGGGTAAGTGCAGAGGGATTGAATGTTCCTACTCTCAGTCCCCAGAGGAGTCCTTGGATGACATGGATCCAAATGGTCTCAGGTCATGTTTTGTCCCTTCTCACCAAGGAAGCATCAACGTAGATGTCCTGGCTTTAGCTGCATCTCCACTCACCAATTTCAGAGTTCAGATACTCGGCCTCTCAGATATGATGTGTGCTGGTCGCTACCATCTTGGATCCCTTGTTGTCCTTTTTTTAATAAGTATATTTTTTGTCAAGTTTGATACAAGTCATGTAAGCATATAGATATGGAAAATAGAAATGTAACTATCTTTCCCAGAACAAGTAGAAGATATGTAGTTCTTCTTTAATTCAGACTTTGTTAATGTGGTGCACGTTTATATTTAATTTATTGATCATTAATCATAAAAAAATTATTAATAAAATGTTAAATTTTATTCATTGTCTCTCTAGTAGCAGTGATGATCTTGTAGGTCTCCATCATTACATCTGTGTAGAGGTACTTTTGGGAAGGATTCACCAAAGCTCACTTTTCCTGAGTGGGCTTTTTCCTGATGTATATTATCATAAGTTATTGCATTCTAAACATCACTGTACTTGTGTACAATAGAACACATGATAGTGACCATAGTATAAATTTATATTTGTTCATGTTTTCATACATTCATTATTAATAACAAATAAATCATGAACTTGTATCACATTCATAAAGTCTTTTCTGAGCAGGGGATTTTTAATAATTAAACTAATTACTTAATTAGTTTCCCAAACTCATTGAAAATAAAGTCAAAGAAATCACACTACAAAAAAATCCCTATGATTACAGGCCCTCTGGAAATTGTTGTGTTTATGATAGTTCACTTTACAAAATCAGTATGACTACAACTAAATGAATGCATTCACTGTGATAAAGCTGAGTTCTTCCAGGTCTTTTTAAATATGTGATGAACCACTTATGGAAAAATGATGCTATGAGTGAGGCATGTAATAAAGTTTCTTGCGATCAAAGGTATCTTGTAGGGTACAAAACACCCACAATTAAGGGGGAAACTATGAATGTAAACAAAGGGATAAAATGTAAATATGAAACTTTATTTAACAATTATGCCAAATTGCAACCTTAATTTACACCAACAAATAAATCATCATTGTAATGATTATGGTAAAGCTTACACATATCCTAATTATCTTTGCAGGAATGAAAGAACACATACTTATGGGAAGCGCAATGAAAGTAACCATTGTGGTAAAGCCTTCACACATCACACTGATCTTCAAAGGCATAAAAGGAATCAGAGTGGAGAGAAACCATGCGAATATAATCAATATGGTAAAGGCTTTTCACGACATAGTGAACTCCACATACATAGAAAAACACATGCTGGAGATAAACATTATCAATGTAATGAGGGTGAGAAAGTCTTTTCCCAACATGGAAATCTCCAAATGCATAAAAGAACAGAAACAGGAGAGAAACCATACCAATGTAATCAAAGTGATAAAACCTTTGTATGTTGCAGTGATCTCCGAAAGCCTGAAAGAACTCATACTGGAAAGCAGTCCTGTGAATATAATCATTGTTGTCAAGCCTTTTCACAACAGGGTAGTCTCCAAATGCATAAAAGAACACATACTAGAGAGAAACTTTATGAATCTAACCAAAGTAGTAATGCCTTTTCATGCCCCAGTAGTCTCCAAAGGCATAAGAGAACACATACTGGAGAGAAACGCTACAAATGTAATGAATGTGGTAAAGCCTTTTCAAACCACAGTAATCTCCAGGTGCATAAACGAACACATACTGAAGAGAAACGCTACAAATGTAATGAATGTGGTAAAGCCTTTTCAAACCACAGTAATCTCCAGGTGCATAAACGAACACATACTGAAGAGAAACCCTACAAATGTAATCAGTGCGGGAAAGCCTTTTCAAACACTAGTATTCTCCAGGTGCACAAACGAACACATACTGGAGAGAAACCCTACGGATGTAATCAGTGTGGTAAAGCCTTTTCACAACCCAGTGGTCTCCATGTGCATAAAAGAACACATACTGGAGAGAAACCCTACAAATGTAATCAGTGTGGGAAAGCCTTTTCACATCCCAATAGTCTCGAAAACCATAAAAGAACACATACTGGAGAGAAACCTTACAAATGTAATCAGTGCGGGAAAGCCTTTTCAAACACTAGTATTCTCCAGGTGCACAAAAGAACACATACTGGAGAGAAACCCTACAAATGTAATCAGTGTGGGAAAGCCTTTTCACAACACAGTGGTCTCCATGTGCATAAAAGAACACATACTGGAGAGAAACCCTACAAATGTAATCAGTGTGGTAAAGACTTTTCACACCCCGGTAGTCTCCATGTGCATAAAAGAACACATACTGGAGAGAAACCCTACAAATGTAATCAGTGTGGGAAAGCCTTTTCACAAGCCAATAGTCTCGAAAAGCATAAAAGAACACATACTGGAGAGAAACCTTACAAATGTAATGATTGTGGTAAAGCCTTTTCACAAAGCAGAGGTCTCCATGTGCATAAAAGAACACATACTGGAGAGAAACCCTACAAATGTAATCAGTGTGGGAAAGACTTTTCACACCCTGGTAGTCTCCATGTGCATAAAAGAACACATACTGGAGAGAAACCTTACAAATGTAATGAGTGTGGTAAAGCCTTTTCACACCACAGTAATTTCCAGGTGCATAAAAGAACACATACTGGAGAGAAACCCTACAAATGTAATCAGTGCGGGAAATCCTTTTCAAACACTAGTATTCTCCAGGTGCACAAACGAACACATACTGGAGAGAAACCCTACAAATGTAATCAGTGTGGTAAAGCCTTTTCACAACCCAGTAGTCTCCATGTGCATAAAAGAACACATACTGGAGAGAAACCCTACAAATGTAATCAGTGTGGGAAAGCCTTTTCACACCCCGGTAGTCTCCATGTGCATAAAAGAACACATACTGGAGAGAAACCCTACAAATGTAATCAGTGTGGGAAAGCCTTTTCACAACCCAGTAGTCTCGAAAAGCATAAAAGAACACATACTGGAGAGAAACATTACAAATGTAATGATTGTGTTAAAGCCTTTTCACAACCCAGTGGTCTCCATGTGCATAAAAGAACACATACTGGAGAGAAACCTTACAAATGTAATGATTGTGGTAAAGCCTTTTCACAACGCAGTGGTCTCCATGTGCATAAAAGAACACATACTGGAGAGAAACCCTACAAATGTAATCAGTGTGGTAAAGACTTTTCACACCCCGGTAGTCTCCATGTGCATAAAAGAACACATACTGGAGAGAAACCCTACAAATGTAATCAGTGTGGGAAAGCCTTTTCACAACCCAGTAGTCTCGAAAAGCATAAAAGAACACATACTGGAGAGAAACATTACAAATGTAATGATTGTGTTAAAGCCTTTTCACAACCCAGTGGTCTCCATGTGCATAAAAGAACACATACTGGAGAGAAACCCTACAAATGTAATCAGTGTGGAAAAGCCTTTTCACAATTCAATAGGCTCCAAGTGCACAAAAGAACACATAGTGGAGAGAAACCCTATGAATGTAATCAATGTGATACAGCCTTTGCAAGTTGTAGTGGTCTCCAGAGGGATAAAAGAATTCATACTTCAGAGAAACCCTAGGAATGTACTCAAAGTGGTAAAGCATTTGAATATTGCTGTGATCTCCGAAAGCATGAAAGAATTCCTTCTGGAGTGAAACTCTCTGAATATTACCAGTAAAACCTTTGCATGTCACAATTTTTTTCAAAGCCAGGAAAAAAATCATACTAGAGAGAAAACCTTATGAATGTATTTAGTATGATATAATCTTTGTTCATTTCTATAGGCTTCACTTTCATGCATGATTGATACTGAAAAGAAAGCTGATGAATGTGGTATAATTAGCAATTGACTGCATCTCACTACATAGCTTGATGGGATATGAATATGTATATATAATTTGATGTTCCATGATTCTGTATATTTCTGCTAATTATCCGTTTGTCATTTCATCTTGAAGTACTGTATTCTATAGGAAATATATAAAATGTTCTAGATAATGTAACAGCAAGGATAGTTACTTAAAAAGAACCACTTCTGGTGTGTGTGTGTAAGGTTCATGGGGTTTGAGGCCATGACAGATATGTACAGAGTGGGAGACAACTTTGTCCCATCTCCTTTGGCCATCTAAATATGATGATTGAGGTCTGGTTGCCTGCTTTAGACAACCTGAGGACAAGCTGCCTCCTACTGTATTCTCTGTATCTACTCAGCTATGGTGAGTCAATTCTCCAGTTCTTCCCCTCTTCTTTTGTCTTCTCAGACATGTGTATTTGTCAGTCAGAATACCAAGCTGGCCACCACTTTGTGGTCTCAAATAGGAGTTTAAATCTCCTCAGTCCCCACTCTGTCATCCCTGTAATCTCTCTGCCTAGCAGGAATAAGGATATTCTGAATAAACATTCCTATATCTCCCTTGGGTGAATATCTAGTCAATCAATGAACTCCATGAAATTCTGATTTCCTCTGGAATGTCATTGTTCAAAAGACCTATGCCTGTAGATGAGGTATTTTCTGCTCAATAACATTATGTCATTCTTTGAATACCTTGCAGTAGAGACATAAGCTGAGCATGGGGGAGGAATTTACAGATGGAAAGTTTTTAATATGTGGCTTGGTTATATTACTAAGTTGTGTATCTCTTGCCTGCTGTCTAAACCTGTTAAACCTAAAGGATGAATTAGGTACCATATGTTGTACTTCACACCTGAGAAAAGCTGCTGAGGTGCCTTTTTGACAGAAGGGATCTGGTTTCCAGGTTCTCCCAGCATCCCTCAATCCCTACCTTCTAAAAGACACGATTGGCATACTCAACCTCTAACATTAATTTTCCAGTCCTGTAGAATGGGCTTGCTATCTCCCAGAGGCTCTTCCCCATATAGCTAGATATTTTGTTTTCTTCTATATACTTTTCTTCTCTCACTCTTTCTTTCTGTGTTACTTCTCTCTCTTTCTGTTTAATCTCTGTGTGTTCTCTCTCTATTTCTTTTGCTCCCTTCTTCTCTCTGGCCACATTTATGTTTTCTGCGTGGACCTTTAATGCAATTCCTTAAGAACCGGGAACCCTCTGAGAACTGTTTGCAATAAGCCTGCTTTTAAATGCATTATCATATCTGCAATTACCAAATTTCACTTGTAGGAAGAAAGATAAAGTGAAAACTTATATATTCATCACTGGTCAAAATTAAGAAATATGTTAATATGTTTCCAGGTTTCGTTAATAATTTGTGTTTTAACCATTGTTTTTTTTTTTTTTTTTTTTTTTTTTACCTACCCCCTTATCGGTGGACTAGGGATGGTGCATATGGGAAGATGGGGAGTGGGTGAGAATGGGTGGATATGGAAGGGGATACAGCCAGGATACAAAATAAAGAAATTGTAAGAAATAAATAATTAAAAATGATTTCATTGTCAATCATTGATTTCTTTTTTTGTTTGTTTGTTTTTTCATTTGAAAGAATAGTCTCACTCTGAGTCTCAGGCCTACCTGGAAGTTAGTATACATACTAGATCTGCTTACCTTGCCTTCTTAGTATCTGCAGTATAGTTGGGCACGGTCTTCCTCAGTAACTCAGTTCTTTCAATGGGCTTATTGAGAATGAATCGCTGAGTTCAAATGGTCATAGTAGGAAGGACACACTCTCTTGTCTTAACTCCATTAAGAGAAAAAAAATCTTTGTTCAATTACAATTGTTTGGTTTAAAATCCTCTCCTATAATTATAAAGAAAAATGATTTTTTTTTCTTTAACATTGAGTTTTTATCACTCATCATAGTAAATCCGAGTTCTGTCCTTATTCAACAAATAGTGAACAGGTGCCTCACAGACATAAGTATGTATACTTATGTGTAACCACTCATTACACTCATCTCAACATTCTACTAAGTCACTGAGGTTGAAACCACCTAAGCCAGGCTTGGTAACACAGGCCTATAGTCATGGTGTTCAGAAAGAGGAGGCAGGAACTTGAAGATTTCAATGTCATCCTAGCAAATATTCAAGGTCAATGATATAATGGGAGGTCCATAATGGAAACGGAGACTGATTGGATAAGACCAATGTCCATAGTCCTCCCTACAGCCCCAGAACATCCAGGCCATGCCAGCACCATGTGTTACCTAAGGAATTTGCCACCCCTTGCTTGCTAATGTTTCCTGTCCAAGACAGGTCAGGTCACTTCAGAGTTAGACTTATTTTGGGCATTGAAGATTAGAATACTCTTGGAAGTGGGAGAATTAGCCTCAGGCAGTGGTGAGTTCCTTATTTATATACCCTATGGAAAGGGTTAAGCACAAAAACCCTTACCCACACATGCCATATAAATGGACTAAGTTTTGTTTATATACATCGATCCATACTTATTCACGCATTCTTTTTTAAGACATTGGAAGGAAAGAGTTTGAAATGGGGTGGAGAAAGGACAAAAATAGGGGAAATGATGTAATATATTTTAATTAAAATCTGTAAAATTAATTCAAATAAAAATTGGTTATAGAGGGCATAGGGGAACCCCCAGTTGGTACTACCTCAGATCATGCTAAGCTATGTAACATTGACAGCTAAAGCCAACGAGCACACACAGACAAGGTATAAGAATTTTTAACAATTTAAAACCAATGTATTAGCCATCTCAATCATCTTAGTAGGAAAACCACACGCTAACACAGCAACAATTGAAAAACGCAGATATGCCAAGAAATGGGTTACTGACTTTTCAGAAACTGAGATTTTTTTTTTCCCAGATAGAGAGGCATTCATCTCTAGAGTTTTCTCCAGACATGGGGCAGATCTGGGTGTTATAGGAGACAGGTTCCATTTCAGGAATCACAAGCTAGCTAAGCATAAGCTGTAAATGCATCCCCAAGGGATCTGATGTCCTGTTTGGCCTTTGCAGTTAAGACACACAGACAGGTGAATGCAAAACATCCAAATAAAAGAAACACATACAAAGCTTTAAAATGTTGCTTTCTAAGGGCTGATGAGATGGCTCTGTATTTAGGAAAACTCACTCAGGACTTCACAAAAGATAAGGCTGAATCCTATCTTCCATGGACACAACCTCCCTGTTCTTCTGACTGAGAGATTCACACACAGACTGGGGCCCTTAGATACCTGTAACATATACATCTTCCAAGGGGCTCAACACAGTCCCAGACCCTTTGGGTGATTGTTCTCTCTCTGTCTCTCACACACATACATACACATTCAAACATGCACATATCTCCATGAACTCCACCGGCACAGTGCCCTCACATGGCCCCATAACTCAGAAAATAGAAGATTGTGTGGTGACAGGTCTTTCACCAGGTTGTCCTTCTCACATTATTCTTTTTGAAATGGAGCCATACTTAGACTCCAGAGAGTGACAGACCCCATCCAATGATTCCATTATCTCTTAATTTTCCTCAGTCAGTTCCATTAGCTGAGTACCAAGCTTTCAATTACATAAGCATATTGGGCCATCATCATTCAAATCATCATGTAACCTCTAGTCAACTTTTCATTGAGTCTATTTTCCACTGAATCTTCCCTTACCTTGACCTCCATGACCTGTATTTCTCTCGCCACTCCCTTCTTTCAGTACTTCCTGGAATAAAACATTAAGCTCCATGTTAAACATAAAGTGGCTTTTGATATCTAGATTTCTTATATATTGTGTATTGGTAAAAACAACAATACTTGGATTTTCTGACAATGACAAGCATATTTTGAGGGTACAAATTTTGTTCTTCCTTTCTTCTCTGTTGCTGTCATTAACTCCACTAATGGAAAATGACTCAGGTGATAAGTTGGCTTCTTTGGCTGATGCTGGCAGGCCCCAAACATTGAGGGAGCTCAGGAAAGAAACTCAGGCTATCAAATGAAGGCATGGATTATTGTGGAACACTGTTTGCTGCTATGTTCTTTTACAAGGTCACTGTCTACTTCTATGTATGTTTTCTTAACCAGCTCACGCCACATGTTGAGATAAATTTCGACCATCAGTGCCTGGAGTTTACCATTGCATTCACAACAACTGTATTCACCCACAAACATAGCCACAAGTGATTGTCATCTGGGGAACCCCCAGTTGGTACTACCTCAGATCATGCTAAGCTATGTAACATTGACAGCTAAAGCCAACGAGCACACACAGACAAGGTATAAGAATTTTTAACAATCTAAAACCAATGTATTAGCCATCTCAATCATCTTAGTAGGAAAACCACAAGCTAACACAGCAACAATTGAAAAACGCAGATATGCCAAGAAATGGGTTACTGACTTTTCAGGAACTGAGATTTTTTTTTTCCCAGATAGAGAGGCATTCATCTCTAGAGTTTTCTCCAGACATGGGGCAGATCAGAATAGCCTTCTATGCTTCTCCTGTTAATCTCTGGTTTCTACAGATGCAGCTACACAGATGCTTGTAAGAAATAAGTGCTGTCTATGACATAAATGTGTTGCCTGATTTTCACTGCTTCATCTTTACCAGGCTGCTTTGCCTGGCCTGAGGATGAGGAGGAGTTCTGTCTTGATATGAATTGATGTGTCAGTGCTGGAAAGAGGCTCCCTTTTTTGAGAACAAGGGGAAGGACAAATAGGGTGAGAAGGAGCCATAGGAAGGAGAGGAGGGAGAGGACTGTGATTGGGATGTAAAATGAATACAAAAATTAAAAATAAATATAAAAAGAAATATCAACCATAAGTCTTTTCTCTCAAAGAGTGTAAAACTTGTATTTAACATATGGAATTCTAATCTCAACATGTCCTCCATCCAGCATAATATTCTTCCTTCCCAGGAACATGTCTGAATTCTAGTTGTTTGATGACCAGGATCAGTGACCTTTCTTTTCCTGGAGCAATGTCTTCCTTCCCCTTCCTCCTTCTTTCCATATGCACCAGTTCCTTTCATACTCACATTGTGAAGGAGATTGTGAGCTCTTACCACAAATTTTGGAGAAAAGAAACTCAGTCACCACCACATTCCTTAGGATAAAACCAAGTGCATTTGCTATTGAGGAACTGTTCTTCTCCCAAATAGGTACATTCCCTTTTAACAAGCACATCCTCCTGATGAAGTGAAAAGGTAGTCTTGCCCAGGCAATTATTTGTAGCAATTCATATTTTAGTGTGAGAAGGTAAGTCAGTCAAGGAAACACCTGAATCATCCTCTGAAGATAAATGCCTCCCACCAGCTTCTGTAATGGCCTTGTACCTTGAGAATTCTCCATCTGAGTAAAGGAACCCCTGGGGTGCAGGTCTCTAGACATTGCAGTGACTGTGGTCCACGGAAATTAGCAGGGCCGCAAGAACCATCTGTGCATACACCAAAATTAAGAAATGCTTTGGGGAACCAAAAAGTCCTGTTTTGGTAATTGGGTCATCTCAGGGTTGAGACATGTGCTTCATATGAAATTTGAGTGCAAGAAATCTTATAAAAAGACATTCAGCAAAATGTAAACCAACATGGGTGAGCCACCAAGGTAGAGATAGCTCTAGAGAAAAAGAAAGTAGAAACAAACTGAAGAGAGAAATCATTTCTTGTTGGCACAGGGGAGCCAACTCCTCCTGCTCTGTGACAGGCTTCCTTCATCTCTCCTGACCTACACTGACTAGGGAGAGATTGTAAACTGCAAGTTTTCCAACGTAGGTTTTTATCCAGGCTTCATACTTTAGTTCAAGTCTCTATCCTCTTTGTGTGTATCATTATCTGTAATTTCCCTCCCTACCAGCCCTCACAGAAAAAGATGGCAACATTTAGGTCAGCTCTGCAGTTAATGGCAGTCTCTTGGGGTGGTTAATTTTGACTGTCTTCAATGCCATAAGTCAATGCTTTTCTGAGCAAAAGTGACACACACACTACCAATATTTTACTTATGATAAACTATTTCAGAAAGCGTGTTTCCCAAAGTATTAAATTCCAGATCATATAAAAGGTCCCAGAACCATCTGAGCTCAGCCCCATCACAGTCAACCACAATACAGTGGGGTCTAGAAACCTCTTGTACCTGGGGACTGAAGAGGTAAAACCCCTGAATGACAAGGCTTTGCTTCCACAGTTGCAGTTCCTGTGCTAAAATATGTGGACTCCACAGTTTCTGATTGAGACAACAGAATTCTTTCCTTTGTTCCATGCCTAATTACCCCAGCCATAGAAATCTTCTCCTCCTGTATCCAGGACAAACTAACATGGTTTTATAAAGAAAAGGGAGTTTGACTGGAGTCATCTAAACCATGTATCCCACAGGGCCATGTGACTAATGAGTGTTGAGCTCACCATCCATTGAAGGTGAGCTAACTCTTCTTATGATTTTGTTGCTATGAAAACATGCGGTGACCTTGGATGCACATAGAAAGGAAAAAGATTGAATAGGAGCTGGCTGACATTTGCAGAGGTTTAGTCCATGATTACCATGGAGGGAAACATGGCAGTGGGCAGGCAGAGATGGGGCTGGAGAAGGAGGTGACAGTTCTAGATCTTGATCAGCCAGCTGCAGAGTCACCCTAGGCCTGGTTGAGCATATGAGAAGTCAAATCCCACTTTCCTAGTGACACACTTCCTCCAACAAGGCCATACCCCCTGCAACAAGGCCCCACTACTCAACCTTGCCACTGCCAATTTGTCAAACATTCAAATACATGAACATGTCTGGGCCATTCTTTTTCAAACCACCCCATTGACCTTGAGCACAATGGAATCATGTGGTTTGATCATCTTTTGGCTAGTAACCTTACCACCATGGAGGCAACCATGAATTTGCCATGTTCTTTACTAACGATTTCATGAAAAGGTAAATGCCATGTGACTTCTTGGTTATTGTTGCATAGAAGAAAATGGAGGCATCCATAAACTTCCTGCTGTCAATGAGCTCTCTGGGTATCACCTGATTTTTACTAAACATGTGACCTTGAGACACCAAAGAATTTTGGGCATTGGTTTAAAGTTAAAGCACAAGCCTGAAGGAAAGCCAGCCAGGTGCAGACAAGTCCAGCCACCTGGGAAAAGGAACGAGCTTCACTACATTCTTTTCCTGCCCACTAGAGATTCAGTTGCTAGGATACTGCCTATGCATTCCTTTCTGCAACCCAGATTCTGATGCCTCTAAAGGTTGACTTAAAGAGTTTTTCTTCCTCATGAATTGGCTCGTGTAACCGGAAGCAGGCATGTAGGCTTGATGTCAGAGAGAGTAATCCTTCTCAGTTGGTGATGCCATTTGGGAAGAATTCAGAAATGCTGTCCTGCTGAAGTAATATGAGGTGGGCTTTGAGAGTTTACATCCCCACAGCATTTCCAGTTTCCTTCTCTGCTTCATGCCTCAAGATGAAGATGTGAGTTCTTCAGCTGCCAGATCAGAAACTTGCTGTCACACGACATTCATAGTGATCCCATATCCCTCTGGAGCCATAAGCCAAGGGAAACTTTATTGTAAAAGTTGCCTTAGATACTGTTTCTCCTCACAGCAACAGAAAAGACATACTAAATACCCACAAAAAAATAACTGGGGCCCAGGTCCTCTCCATGCAGAGTTCTTGGTTGATTCATCAGTCTCTGTCGGCCCCCTGGGCCATGATTTTTTGGCTGTGTTGATCTCCTTGTGGAGCTCCTGTCACCTCCAGGTCTTTCTCTCTCTGCCTTGTTTCATAAGATTCCATGCACTCTGCCCAAAATTTGGCAATTAGCGTCAGCATCTGCTTTGATACCCTGCTGACTAGAGTCTTTCAGAGGACCCCATGGAGGACTCCTGTTCTGTTCCCTGTCTTCTCCTATTTCCTATGTCTATCCTGTTTGCTCTTCTGAAAGAGGATCAAGCCTCTTCCTTAGGGTCCTTGTTGTTGTTTATCTTCTTTAGGAATCTGTGTTTTAGTATGTTTATCCTATATCATATGTCTAATATTCACTTATATGTAAGTATATGTCATGTGTGTGTTTCTGCTTCTGGGTTACCTGATTTAGGATCATCTTTTTTTGTGCCCTCCATTTGCCTGAAAATTTCATGATTTTCTCCTTTTTAATGGCTGAGTAATATTCCATTGTGGAAATGTACCACAATTTCTTCAGCCATTCCTCTGTTGATGGACAACCAGGGTATTTCAAGAAACTTGCTATTATGAATAAAGCTGCAATGAATATAGTTGAACAAAATATCCTTGTTGTATGGTTGAGCATCTTTCAAATATATACTCAGGAATGGTCTAGCTGGATCTTGAGGTAGTACTATTGCTAATTTTCTGGGAAAATGCCAGAATGATGTCCTAAGAGGTTGTACATGTTTACATTCCTACCAGCTATGTAAGAGAGTTCTCCTTTCTCCAAAACCTCATTAGCATGTGTTCTCACTGGAGTTTTTAAACTTAGTCATTCTGATGGGTGTAAGGTGGAATCTCAGGATTGTTTTGATTTGCATTTCCTTGATGACTAAGAATGTTGAGCATTTCTCTAAGTGCTTCCCTGCCATTTGATAGTCCTCTGTTAGAATTCTCTGAGTAGCTCTGTACCCCATTTTAAAAACTGCTTTGCTGTTGTTTAACTTCTTGAGTTCTTTATATTTTCTGGATATTAGCCCTCTATCAAATATAGGTTGGTGAATATCCTTTCCTTGTCTTTAGCTTGACATTTTGTTCTGATGACAGTATCCTTTGCTTTACATGAGATTTTCAGTTTCTTGATGTCCCATTTATTGACTGTTGCTCTAAGAGTCTGTGCTGTTGGTGTTCTGTTCAGGGAGTTGTCTCCTTTGCCAATGAGTCCAAGTCTCTTCCCTAACTTTTCTTTTAAGAGATTTAGTGTTTCTAGTTTTATGTTGAGGACTTTCATCCAATTGAACTATAGTTTTGTGTAGGGTGAAAAGTACAGATGTTTTTGTATTCTCTACCTGTAGACATCCAGCTAGACCAGCACCAATTCTTGAAGATGCTATCTTTTTTCCATTGTATGGTGTTGTTTTCTTTGTCAAAAATCAAGAATCTGTAGGCATGTGGGTTTATTTCTGGGTCTTTTACTCAATTCCACAGATCCACCAGTATATTTCTATGCCAGTACAAAGCCTTTTTTTTATTGCTGTTGCTCTATAGTACAGCTCAAAAGCAGGGATGGAGATAACTCCAGAACATCTTTTATTGATTCTATTTCACCAAAATCTATGATTCTGTTTTTTTAAGGGTATTTAATCCCCTTGAGAATCTCAAAATAGAGAATTGTAAAACCCTGTTTAGTATTGGTTGAGCCTTAATACACACCTTTAATCTGAGAGCTTTCTGTTTATTGTAAACCTATGATTATAGTGTGGTTCACCTAGCCCTAGCACAGATCTTTATTCTGGGAGTCCTCTGTATCCTGGATCTAAAACTTAAGATTATAAAACATTCAGAAAGATGATCAGAACTAGGTTTGCAACCATATATGTGGAATACAGAAATCAGCACTTGAATTACACAGTAACCTTATACCTACGAAAAACATAGATAAGAAACCTGTGAGCTTCATATAACTCTTTTTATATTTTCATATATGCTGCAGATAATAATTACTTTACTCAGTTCATACACTGTTAAACAGCTAGTTTGTTCACCAAGGTTTTAATACTTTTTAAATAGTTCTGGATAGTATTATAGAATGCTTACTAAATATACACTTATTTTTCAATTTTATACCAATTAAATTGTTTTGAATTCTGCTTTAATGACAATCTCTTTAAAACACATCATGATATTCATGGTCCTTGTTCCTAACATTAGAGCTAATTTTTATTTCTTCCATGGTATAGAATTTTACCTTTTAAAATTACATATGACATATATGTAATATATATACATGTATGTATATATACATATATATAGAGAGAGAGACAGAGAGAGAGAGAGAGAGAGAGTGCCTGGTTATTGTGTAATAAGTTGTTACTGCATTTTAACTAATTGTCATGTTTCATTGGTCTTCTATGAGGAAGGCAACAGATACAAAGTTTGTAGAAATGTAGAAATCAGAATGCAGTCAATAATTATGGTGGCTTATTAAGTTGAACACTTTAGGTTCTTTTTCTAAAGTCCATGACTTCACTCTCCTGGAGTACTTGACTAGGTTTCTAAGACCAGACATGTTTTCCATTTTCTGTGTTGGGCCTTCAATGCAATTGAACAGATGTTAGTTACCACCAAAATATGAGTGCCGCTATTGAAACCGTAGGGATATCTTGCATGGTAATCACTGCTGTAGTTTATAGGTACAGCTGTGTAACACTGTTGGTTGCTTGCCGACATCATAAGCCCACATAAAAACATCCAGGGCTGTGAAATCTAGTCTGCATGCAGGAGGCTTTCAGGTCAAATCCAAGCTGAATTCTCTGAGGCCTGTTTCTGAAGTTCATGTTGGCTTCAAGAAGTGGGGGCTTGCCTTCAAACTCTGGAATAGAACCAAAGGTAACATCAGCAACCTAAGGGTTTTTCACATGCGTTGGACACTTTTCATGTGAAAGAGAATTTTTTTCAATGCATGGCACTGGTGCTTTTATTACATAGTAGTCTATGTCCTCTGTGGGGAGCATTGGTGGCCCATGTGTCATAACTTTTTTACAAACTATATGTATGTTTATATAGACACATACACATGTCTTAGAGGTGTCTTATTAATGAAATTCTTTCTGCCAGGGAATGGCCTGAACTTTCTCAAGGTCACTATAGCTATGCATTGTTCAGCTTTATTCATCTTTTCAAAAAGGCAACTCTTGGCATCTCTTTTTAAATTGCATTTTCTTTAAATGCATCATAGCTCTAATCTCTTATTATTATTTAGTCCCTAGTGTTTCTTAGTAATTACAATGTTATTTTTTATTTTCTCAAGTGCTCTGTATTATTTACTTCGGTATAGAATATTGTCTCCTATAGCCCAGGCTTCCCTCATGCTATGTAATTACAAATTGTCTTGAATACCAAGACCTGTCTCTGCCTCCTAGTGCTGAGAAGACAGTCCTGAAACTCCTTGCAGGCTGGGCCTTACTGGTCAATGAGAAGATAAATTAGGCCAGTGAATGAGTCTTCCAACCTCTCTGGCCTTTATTGGAGGTTTACAAATGAAGAAGTAACTGTGTAAGAAGTGAGATAACTGACCAGTATTGGAGCTTTTATAGTCACAGCACTGAAAAGGATGGGCAAGAAGAGGGAGGAAGCTTTCATGCTTTGACAGTAGTTGACATTAACAATATGAAGTGAGGTAGTCAATTATAGATGATCAATAAATGTCCTGATTGGACATTTGTGTGCTCTAGAGCACAGGTATTCAAGAATCAGAATAAAGAACTAAACATCTCAAGAGGAAGACATGCCTGCTCTAAATTGTATTTCACATGGGGATTTGTTGTTGTTGTCGTTTTGGTTTTTTTTTTTTTTTTTTTTTTTTGTTTGTTTTTGCTTTTCTCCCAGGGTTGTCTGATACCAACCAGGTGAAAAGTAGCTGCAGTTTCAGTGACCCCACTGTAAAGGCACACGATAACAATGTCATATGCTTTCTTAAAATCTCTCTTTAATTGTCAACATTTTTGGCAGCCTTCCTCCTGTGGACAGATGGTTCACTCCACTGCAAGTTGAGTAATGGGCTGTTCAAGCTATCCCACTTGATTCCAGTAGGAGGAGGGGAAGTGCCTGCTGAGTGCTGGAAGACAAAAGGGTAGGCTATTAGACATCGGGCCAAGTCTACTGACAAAGAAATCTCCACAGATCTGGAAATGGTGTGGCCCTGATTCTTCACATATGGACCCAAAGTTCAATTCATACAACAAAGGTCCCTGCAGTGAGCATACCTTCCTCCCTAAGCCAGGCCCTCGTTGCTCTTTGTAATTAGTGAACACACATTCATTCCTCCTGGGCCAGGAAGCACTATGCTTTGTCTCTTCAGTACACTGTGACCCTATGGGAGGTGCTCATGTCATTCAAGACTCACTGGCCAATCAGGACTTCCAGACGAATCCTGTACTCAGAGGAAGAGGAAGGATCTTCCGGGTGCTAGGTTTCAGGTTCCATTTGGTAGCTGAGCTGTCTGGAATGTTGGGCGTGCCGTAGTCTGAACTCAGCTGCTGGGTCCTGTGAGGGGATTTCAGGCGACTTCCAAAGAGGCGACATGGTGAGTGTGTGACCGCTGCCCCCAACATGGTGGTGGAGTAGGAAGCTGAGGGCTGAGCAGCAGGAGCTGGTGTGGTTGGTCCTTCCCCGGCTGGATGGAATCCGGCAGCCATCAGCTGCATGTGAGGTCCTTTGTCCTGGCCTTAGGAATGCTGAGCTATCTGAGTCCCACGTGTTAGAAGTGGGATGGATTGTGACCAGACTGGATGTGGTGACCTGGGCACTGTTAAGACTGAAATCCTGGGACAAACGGCTGAGGTGCCTATTTAACAGTTCAGAGCAGAATTAGCTACCAGGTTTCCCAGCATCGCCGAGTCCCTATTTGTTTACAGGACATGGCAGGCATACAGGGCCCTCTAGCCCAGGGATACGGCTGCCCTTCTTCCTCTCATCTACGCATTTTGGTTACCTGCTCTATTTTATCTATTATTTACTGTCATAGTTCCTTGGTTTGGCGTGCCCCTCTCCTCTCCTCCCTCTCCTCCCAAGGCTCAGGGTTGTGTTCAACTTGGGCTCTCCCAGATGTCTCGGCCTGTGTGTGTGCCTTTCTAGGGATAATAAATTTTCTCCCCACCATACCTAGGAAGAGTCATGTCATTTACTTTTTGTGTTTTCATTCACCTCCCATTTGTCACTCCTTTCTTTCAAATTCATAGCTCTTTAGGCTTCAGTTGTTGTTCCTTTTTGCATTTGACTGAGGGTTGCTGCAAAAATTCTCAGCTGTGAGGTAGAGATGGCTGAATTGGACAGTGAGAGGGTAATGAAATGTATATATGCAGGACCCTGTGACTTGTAAAATAAACATGTACCCTGGGAGAGAGGAAACATTTATTAAACTACTAATTTACTAGGCTAAGGCTCTGTCTGCCCCTGGAATGGAAGGGCAGAGCTGAGATAGTTTGTGCTGTCTGAGACACCTGATCTCTCATCCTCCAGTAGAGGATCTGCCAGAGTCCTGAGGACCAAATGCTTGGTGTAAGCATATTATGATGGACTCTGGGGAAAGTTCACATCCTGGAAGGAGGAACAGTACAAAGTACCTTGCAGAGTCTTTCCAAGATTCTTCTCTGGTTCTTCTATTGTGATCATATATCCAGGACCACAAGCTATGCCATGGAGACCATGGGATTCATTGTTGCCAGTCCTGGTCTGCTGAGCTAGAGAGTCCCATGTGTTAGAAGTGGGATGGACTGTGAGCCAGTATGTATGTCGTGACCTAGGTAGAGGCCCTTGCCCTGTCAGCCTTTTTGAGTGTGTATTCCCTGGAGAGGAGGAGACTCTACAGCTCTGTCCTGTAAAGGGGATTTTCCTTCTCCTCTTATAGTTGTCCTTGAGGTTTAGTGCTGTCTTCTGTGTGTCTTTCCGGGTCTGTGTTTGTCACTCAGGAAGACCTTTTCTTGTTGCATCCATTTTTGTGCAGATTTCATGATGTCCTTGTTTTTAATGGCTGCATAGTGTTCTATTGTGTATATATTATCAGTTTCATTACCCATTCTTCGGTTGAGAGGCATATTGGTTGTTTCCAGTTTCTGGTTAGTAGAAATAAAGCTGCTGTGAACATGGTTGTGGAAATGTCCTTGTTGGATGGTGGAGCATCTTTCATGTGTATCCCCTGGAGTGGTATAGTTGGGTCTTTATGTATGTCTTTTCCCAGTTTCTGAGAAAATGCCAGAATGATTTCCAAAGTGGTTGTACAAGTTTGCTCCCCCACCAGCAATGGAGGAGTGTTCACCTTTCTGTACATCCTTGCCAGCATGTGTTGTCACTTCAGGTTTTGATCTTAGTTATTTTGACAGGTGTAAGATGGAGTCTCAAAGTTAAGTTTGATTTGCATTTCCCTGATGAGTAAGGATGTTGAGCATTTCTTTAAGTGCTTATGCACCATTCAATAATTCTCTACTGAGAGTTCTCTATCCTTGTGTCCCATTATTAATAGGATTATTTGGTTTGTTGGTGTTTAATTTCTTGAAATCTTTAATATAATTCTGGAAATTAGCCCTTTGTCAGACGGAGGATTGGTGAAGACCTTTTCTCAATCTGTACATGGTCATCTCCTGGTAATAATAGTGCCATTGCTTTACAAAAGCTTTTGAGATTCAAGATGTTCCGTTTATTACTTGTAGATCTTAGAGTCTGCACTGCAGTTGTTCTGTTCAGGAAGTTGTCTCTTGGACCAGTAAGTTCAAGGGTGTTACCCACTTTCTCCTCTGGCAGATTTTGGGAAACTGGCTTTATGTTTAAGTTGTTGATCCACTTGGTCCTGAGTTTTGTGCAGGGTGAGGAATATGCATCTGTTTGCATTTTTCTACATGTGGACATATATTTGAAGCAGCATAATTTGCTGAAGATGCTGCCTTTTTCCATTGTATGGTTTTGGTTCCTTTGTCCAAAAGCAATTGTGCATAGGTGTGTGGGTTTATTTCTGGGTCTTTGATTTGTTTCCATTGATTACCCAGCCTACTTCTATGCCAGTACCATGCAGTTTTTATTACTATTACTCTTAGTATATCTTGAAATCATGTATGGAGATACCTCCAGTAGTTCATCTCCAGACTTTGGAACAGTCTTATGTCTGATGAAATATGTCCAGGAGAACCCAAATGGGTTCTGGCTTTCAGAGGTATCCTCACAGTAGTGGGTATTTTGATGTAAGAGCACAGACACAGGTGACCTGAAGGTTGAGGCATGGGATATTTTTTTTGGTAGCAAAAGTATTACTTTGGAATGAAATAAGCAAGAATGCCACAATTTAAGCTATGGAAAGAACACAAAATGTGACATGAGGTTTTTCTTTTTTTTTTCAACTAGGAATTATATTTCTTATTACTGACAGCAAAACTGTAAACTTGCCTTTTTCAAATACTTACTTTATTCTTGGTTCATAAATACCTATACCTCCCTTTGACTAGCCCTAGTTTGGAGAGAAAACAGTTAGTACAGAGAAGGATTGCAGATCTCCAGGTACTTAATGCTGATTAGGGTCATTGGGTTCTTTAGTGCAATAACTGTCTAAGTTGTGTGGATTCCAGAAGCCCTCTGAAACAGCAAACAACAAATGGCACTGTTTGTTTAAATCTCTTTGATTTGGGTTTATTGGAAGAGCAGCCAGTGCTCCTATCCTGAGTCACCGTTTCAGCCCTTTATTTGGATTCATAAACCTATACCTTCTTTACAACCTTTATTCCTTCCAAAACCCCCAATTGGTAAAGGAGAGAGAATGCTAGAGGGGAAAGAAATATAGGTCTCTTTAACTGCATCCTGTGGATTAGGGTGGTCAGGATCTTTGGGTCAATACCTCTTAGTCACCAGGATATCCAGCAGCCCAACAAAGCAGCAATGACAAACATAGTAGCAGTGTGGGTGAACAGCATCAGGAAGAGCAGCAGCTTCTTTCTTCTTCAAAGACCCAGGGCCTTCTCATGGCTCTGCATGTGTACCCTCTCCAGAAGACTCAGAATGAAACTATGTGCAGGTGACAAAACCGCACACCTGCTAGAGCTGGAGACAATCATAAGTAACAGCTGTAGACGAACTGAAGCAGCCTCATTCTCCACACCTGGTGTTAAAGAAAAACACATTCACATAACATGAGTGGGATTTTAAAGAAACAAAAATTTTAATACAATTGCTGATTCTATTATTTTGGATATTTCCTCTCTGTCTTTTATTTAGTTTAGGTAAGGGTTTATCTATCATGTTTGGTTTTTCGCAAAAAACCAACCCTTTGTTTCATCGTTTTTTATCTTCTCTTTCTATTTTATTTTTTATAGGTGCAAGTGCTCTTTGTTGTGTGGGAGTTTTGTTCTTGGGGCTCTGTTAGGGCTCTCAAGTTTCAGAAAGTGTGTTGGCGGAGTGTTACTTTTTTAATGACCTGCTTGGCTAGTGTGTTCATTGTGTTAGGCTTGCTGGGATGGTATGGAGTGTATGGTGTCATATGTGTTCTGTTGGAACACTAGGAAAGATCCTGAGAATTGGGTGTGCTCTAAAAAAGATAGTGGAGAAGATCGCTGGTACACTGCCTTGGTCTCTATTCAAGCATGGCCTATGGTTGAGCTGAGGACTTGGGAGTGGGATCCCGGAAGCAGAACAGAGAGTGGGAATGTGTAATCCACAGGAGACTTGGACACAGGAAAGGGGAGCTGCCACTGCTGTTCTTTTGGAGTGCTAGGGGCAACCATGAGAATTGGGTCTTCAGTAAAGAGAGTGGAAAAGGTACACAGAATCAAGTAGGACAATATCATTGAACATTTATTTCTTCTTTGTGTGCTTCTTTGGAGGCAGGTATAAAAGCTTTTGTAGGAGAAACCTGTCTAGATTCCTTACTGGAGATTGGATTTGAGTGTCTATGATCTCAAACCATTTCCTTTTGTTTCTATCTGTGTTGTGATTGAAACTGATCATTCTGTTTACTTTTCATGCTCACGTGGGCTTCATCCTTATCCAGTCTATCTCTAAATCACAAGAAAGAGTGAAAGAAATTGCTATTCATTGCTAAGCTATTTTGGTATCCTGAGGTTTTTACATTTTTAATTTTGTTGTTTTTGAAGATCAAAGTTTCTGTATAGATTTGGCTTTCCTGGTTGTTGGTATGCAATCCAGCCCTATTCTCTATCCTGCTCAGCATCTGGTTATAGCTGCTTTATTGATGTATCAGTGGATCACTGGGGAGCAAAGTTTATACTACAATAAGACAGGAGATTCTCAGAACAAGGCTTCCAACCACAAAAGAGGATAGAGAAATCAGTGTTTGAATTACACAATAACATTATCCCTACCAAAAACATTGGTAAGAAACCTGTGAGCTTCACATAACTCTTTTTATATTTTCATATACAATGCAGGGAATAATTATTATTTTACTCAGTTCATACACTATTAAACAGCTAGTTTGTTCACCAAGTGATGAATACTTTTTAAATAGTTTTGCCTGGTATTACAGATTGCTTTTTACACATACACTTAATATTCACCATTATCCCAATTATATTGCATTGAATTCTACTTTAATGACAATCTCTTTAAAACATTGTCATATTATTCATGGTTCTTGATCCTAACATTAGAGTTGATTTTTATGTCTTCCATGGTATAGAATTTTACGTTTTATAGTTACATATGACATATTTATAAATAATGCTATATTCATGCTCGTTTTTGTGTATATATATATATATATATATATATATATATAGAGAGAGAGAGAGAGAGAGAGAGAGAGAGAGAGCCTGGTTATTGTGCCATATGTTGTTATGGCATTTCAAATAATTTTCATGTTTCAATGATTTTCTATGAGGAAGGCAATGGATACAGACAAGTAGATAGAAGTCTATAAATTACAATTAGGTCAATAGTTGTGGTTTATTAAGTTGAATGCTGTAGGTTCTTTTTCTAAGATCTATGACTTCACTGTCCTGGAGTACCTGGCTAGGTTTCTTATACCAGATATGTTTTCCATTTTCTTTGTTGGGCCTTCAGTTCAACTGAACAGGTGTTAGTTACCATCAAGATATGAATGCCGCTATGGAAACCATAGGGATATCTTGCTATGGTAATCACTGCTGTAGTTTAAAGGTACAGCTGTGTTACACTGTTGGTTGCTTGCCTACATTATAAGCCCACATAAAAACATCCAGTGCTTTTGTAGTCACAGCACTGAAAAGCATGGGCAAGAAGAAGAAGGAAGCTTTCATGCTTTTACAGTATTTGACATTAACAATATGAAGTGAGGTAGTCAGTTATAGATGATCAAAAAATGTCCTGATTGGACATTTGTGTGTTCTAGAGCACAGGCATTAACTAATAGGAATAAAGAACTAACCTTCTCAAGAGGAATACATGCCTCTTCTAAATTGTATATCACCTGGGTTTTTTGTTTGTTTGTTTGTTTTGTTTTTTCTATGTATGTTTGTTTGTTTGTTTTTGCTTTTCTCTCAGGGTTGTCTGATACCTACCAGGTGAAAAGTAGCTGCAGTTTCACTGACCCCACTGTGAAGTCACACAATAACAATGTCATTTGGTTTCCTAAAATCTTTCTAAATTGTTAGTATTTTCGGTAGCCTTCCTCCTGTGGACAGATTGTGTACTCCACTGCAAGTTGAATAATGGGCTGTTCAAGCTATCCCACTTGATTCCAGGAGGAGGAGGGGAAGTTCATGCTGAGTGTTGGAAGACAGAAGGGTAGGCTAGTAGACAACAGGCACAAGTCTATTGACAAAGAAATCTCCGCAGATCTGGAAAAGGTGTGGCCCTGATTCTCCCCATATAGACCCAAAGTTCAAGTTATGGATCCAAAGTCCCTGCTCTGAGCATAGCTTCCTCCCTAAGCCAGGCCATCATTGCTTTTGTAATTAACAAACATACATTCATTCCTCCTGGGCCAGGAAGCACTATGCTTTGTCTCTTCAGCACACTGTGGCCTAGAGGAGGTGCTCATGTCGCTCTAGACCAAACAGGACTTCCAGGCGAGGCCTGTAATCAGAGGAAGGGGAGGGTTTTTCCTGGCGGTTTGTTGCAGGTTCAGTTAGGAAGCTGAGCTGTGTGGAGTGTTTGGCCTGCAGTGGTCTGAGCTCAGCTACTGTGTCCTGTGATGGGTTTCAGGCGACTTCCAAAGAGGCGACATGGTGAGTGTGTGGCCGCCACCTCCAACGTGGTGGTGGAGTAGGAGGCTGAAGAGCCAGAGCTGGTGTGGTTTGTCCTTCCTGGGCTGGATGGAAACCGGCATCAGCTGCTTGTGAGGTCCTTTGTCCTCGCTTTAGGAATGCTGAGCTGTCTGAGTCCCACATGTTAGAAGTGGGATGGACTGTGACCAGACTGGATGTGGCGACCTGGGCACTGTTAAGACTCAAATCCTGGGACAAATGGCTGAGGTGCCTATTTAACAGTTCAGAGCAGAATTAGCTACCAGGTTTCCCAGCATCGCTGAGTCCCTTCCTGTTTACAGGGTATGGCTGGCATATACTGTCCTCTAGCCCAGGGCTCAGGCCCTTAACCCAGCTGCCCTTCTTTCTGTTATCTACCCAATTTGGTTACCTGCTCTATTTCATCTATTATTTACTGTCATAGTCTCATAGTTTGGCGTGCCCCTCTCCTCTCCTCCCTGTCCTCCCATGGCTCAGGAATGTGTTCACCTTGGGCTCTCCCAGAAGTACTTGCCGGTGTGTGTGCCTTTCTAGGGATAATAAATTTCCTCCCCACCATACCTAGGAAGAATCATGTCATTTAATTTTTAGTTTTTCATTCATCCCTTATTTGCTACTCTTTTCTTTCAAATTCAAGGCTTCTTTAGGCTTCAGTTTTTGTTACTGTTTGCATTTGACTGAGGGATGATGCAGGAATTCTCAGCTGTGAGGTAGAGATGGCTGCATTGGACAGTGAGAGGGTAATGAAATGTATACATGCAGCACCCTGTGACTTGTAAAATAAATATGTACCCTGGGAGAGTGGAAACATTTATGAAACTACTAATTTACTAGGCTGAGGCTCTGTCTCCCCTAGGGCAGAGCTGAGATGGTTTGTGCTGTCTGAGTCCCCTTATCTCTAATCCTCCAGTAGAGGATCCGCCAGTGCCCTGAGGCCCAAATGCTTGGTTTAAGCAAATGATGATGGACTCTGGGGAAGCTACACAACCAGGAAGGAGGACCAGTACAAAGTACCTCGCAGAGTCTTTCCAAGATTCTTCTCTGGTACTTCTAAAGTGATCAATATCCAGGACCACAAGTCATGCCATGGAGACCATGGGGTTCATTGATGCCAGTCCCAGAAAAGCTGGTCTGCTGAGCTAGGAGAGTTCCACGTGTTAGAAGTGGGATGGATTGTGAGCCAGTATGTATGTGGTGCCTTGGGCAGAGACCCTTGCCCTGTCAGCTTTTCTGAGTGTGGATTCCCTGGTGAGGAGGAGACTCTGAGGCTCTGTCCTCTAAAAGGGAATCTCATTGTCCTGTGTATGTTGTCCTTGAGGCTTACTACTGTCTTTTCTGTGTGTCTTTCTGGGTCTAAGTCATGTCACTTAGGAAGATCTTTTCTAGTTGCATCCTTTTGCCTGAAAATTTCATGATTTCCTTGTTTTTAATGGCTGGGTAGTATTCTATTGTGTAAATATCAGTTTCTTTACCCATTCTTTGGTTGAGAGGCATAGAGATTGTTTCCAGTTTCTGGTTAGTAGAAATGATGCTGCTATGAGCATGGTTGAGGGAATGTCCTTGTTGGATGGTGAAGCAACTTTCAGGTGTGTGCCCAGGAGTGGTATAGCTGGGTCTTTAGGTGTGTCTTTTCCCAGGTTTCTGAGAAAGTGCCAGATTGATATCCAAAGTGGTTATATAAATTTGCTTCCCCAACAGCAATAGAGGAGTGTTCCCCTTTCTGTACATCCTTGCCAGCATGTGTTGCTACTTGAGGTTCTGGCCATAGTCATTCTGACAAATGTAAGATGGAGTCTCACAGACAGTTTTGATTTGCGGTTCCCTGATGAGTAAGGATGTTGTGCCCTTTTTTAAGTGTTTATGCACTGTTGAGAATTCTCTATGCCTTTGTCCCATTTTTAATTGGATTATTTTGTCTGTTGATGTTTAATTTCTTGATTTCTTTAATATAATTCTGGATATTAGTCCTTTGTCAGATGGAGGGTTGTGAAGACCTTTTCTCAATCTGTAGATAGCCATTTCCTCTTGTTCATAGTGTCAATTGCTTTACCAAAGCTTTTGTTCCGTTTTTTAATTGTACCTTTTAGAGCCTGAGCTCCAGGTGTTCTATTCAGGAAGTTGTCTTGTAGACAAGTGAGTTCAAGGGAGTTACACAATTTCTCCTCTGGCAGTTTTCGTGAATCTGACTTTATGTTTAAGTTTTTGTTCCACTTGGAATTGAGTTTTGTGCAGCGTGAGAAATATGGATCTGTTTGCTTTTTTGATATATGGACATCCATTAGGAGCAGCACTATTTGTTGAAGATGCTGTCTTTTTCCATTGTATGGTTTCGGCTCCTTTGTCCAAAAGCAATTGTGAATGGGTGTGTGGATTTATTTCTGGGTCTTTGATTTGTTTCCATTGATCACCCAGCCTATTTCTATGCCAGTACCATGCAGTTTTTATTATTATTACTCTTAGTATACCTTGAAGTCATGTACGTAGTTACTTCCAGAAGTTCATCTCCAGACTCTGGAATAGTCTTCCTTCTGATGAAATATGTATAGGAGAACCTAAATGCGTTCTGGCTTTCAGATGTAGCCTCACAGTAGTGGGTATTTCGATGTAAGGGCACAGACACAGGTGACCTGAAGATTGAGGCATGGGATGTTTTTTTTTGGTAGCAAAAGTATTGCTTTGGAACGAAATGAGCAGGAATGCCACAATTTAAGCAATGGAAAGAACAAAAAAATGTGACATGAGGTTTTTTTTTTTTCAACTAGGAATTATATTTGATATTACTGAGAGCAAAACTGTAAGCTTTCCTTTTTCAAATACCTACTTTATTCTTGGTTCTTAAATACCTCTACCTCCCTTTCACTCAACACCCCTTGTTAGGAGAGAAAACAGTTAGTACAGACAAGGAATGCAGATTTCCAGCTACTTAATGCTGATTAGGGTTCATTGGGTACTTTAGTGCAATAACTGTCTTACTTGTGTGGATTCCAGAACCCCACTGAAACAGCAAACAACAAATGGCACTGTTTGTTTAAATCTCATTGATTTGGGTTTTTTGGAACAGCAGCCAGTGCTCCTAACATAAGCCATCTCTTCAGCCCTTTATTTGGATTCTTAAACCTATATCCCCCTTACAACCCTTATTCCTTCCAAAACCCCCAATTGGTAAAGGAGAGAGAATGCTAGAGGGGAAAGAAACAGAGGTCTCTTTAACTACTTCCTGTCGATTAGGGTGGTCAGGATCTTTGGGGCAATACCTCTTAGTCACCAGGATATCCAGCACCCCACAAACCAGCAATGGCAAAAAGAGTAGCAGTGTGGGTGAACAGCATCAGGAAGAGCAGCAGCTTCTTTCTTCTTCAAAGACCCAGTGTCCTCTCATGGCTCTGCATGTGTACCCTCTGCAGAAGACGCAGAACTAAACTATGTGCAGGTGGCACAACCACAGCCCTGCTAGAGCACGAGACAATCATAAGTAACAGCTGTGGACAAACTGAAGCAGCTTCTTGCTCCACACCTGGGGATAATAGAAAAAAAAAATTCACATAACATGAGTGGGATTTTAAAGAAACAAAAATATTTAATACAATTGCTGATGCTATTAATTTGGATATTTCCTTTCTGTCTTTTATTTAGTTTAGGTAAGGGTTTATCTTGTTTGTTTTTCGCAAAGAACCAACCCTTTGTTTCATTGTTTCTTCATCTTCTCCTTCTACTTTATTGATTATAGGTGCAAGTGCTCTTTTCTTGTGTGGGGATTTTGTTCTTAGTTTTCTGTTAGTTATCTCAAATTTCAGAAAGTGTGTTGGCGGAGTGTTACTTTTTTAATGATCTGCTTGGCTAGTGTATTCACGGTGTTAGGCTTGCTGCGATGGTATGGAGTGGATGGTGCCATTTGTGTTCTGTTGGAACACTCGGGAAGATCCTGAGAATTGAGAGTGATGTAACAAAGGTAGTGGAGAAGATCCCTGGTACACTGCCTTGGTCTCTATGCAAGCATGGCCTATGGTTTACCTGAAGACTTGGCAGTGGGATCCCGGAATCAGAACAGAGAGTGGAAGTGTGTAATCCACGGGAGACTTGGACACAGGAAAGGGGAGCTGCCACTGCTGTTCTTTTAGAGTGATAGGGGCGTTGAGAATTGAGTCTTCAGTAACAGAGAGTGGAAAAGGTCCACAGAATCAAGTAGGAGAATACCATTGAACATTTATTTTTTCTTTGTGTGCTTCTTTGGAGGAAGGTATAAAAGGTTTTCTAGGAGGAAATTTTCTAGATTCCTTACTGGAGATTGAGTGTCTATGATCTCAAACCATTTCCTTTTGTTTCTGTCTACTGTCTTATGATTGAAACTGATCATTCTGTTTCCTTCAGTGCTCACATGGTCTTCATTGTTATCCAGTCTATCTCTAAATCACAAGAAAGAGTCAAAGAAATTGCTATTCATTGCTAATCTATTTTCGTATCCTGAGGGTTTTACATTTTTAATTTTATTGTTTTTGAAGACCAAGTTTTTTGTGTTGATTTGGCTGTCCTAGATGTAGGAATGCAATCTATCCCAGCCTCAAACTTAGAAGTCCACCTCATATTGGCTCCAGAGGGCTAGGATTCAATGTGGCCCAATATGCCTGGCAGTTTTTCTTTTGCTATGTTGGGTGATGTGGTATGTAGCTTTTTGTATATGTCAAGCATATGCTACCATCCTGATTGATCTTCATCCATATCCACTCTTGAATTCTTTTTTTATTTTTATTGTATTTATTTAGTTTTTTATCAATATTTTTTATTTTTAAATAATTTTATACATTCACTTGTATCACAGCTGCATCCCACTACCTCTTTCCTCCCAATCCTCCCCTCCCTCCCTCATCTTCTCCCTTCCCCCTTCTGAGTCCACTGAATTCTTATATTTGGCAGAGAGTATATTCTGTTTCTCAGGATGTCTTGTATTCATAACATTAATACTGACTGAGATTTGTGAGTCATTGGATTGCAGGTGTGTCTCGTTCTTCCTGTCTCATGTATTTGTTTTGTTTTAACTGAGTGAATGTGAGTAGTATTTTGTCTGTATGTGTTACTAGGCACCTCATATGTACGTGATCCTAACAATAGTCAGAAGCTGGATTCAGAACTTCAGAATTTGGAATAATGGGTAGTTTTGAGCCTCCATATAAGCACTGGCAATTGAGCCCAGTTGTTGGTAAGACAAACAAGAGCTTTTCATTGCTGATCCACCTCAACTGCCTTATGTTGCTCATTTATGACCAACTATTCCAGGACTAATGTTTTCATCCGTCCATTTGTACCTGTTTGAACAAGCATTCCCTTTTAGTAAGCTCTCATTAATATTACAGTTTAACCTGGGACACTTCAGGTTTCTGGAAGATAGATACAGAAATATATTGAATATATAATTCTTTGTAGGAACTTCAGATATATCACAGAATTTGCAGTATTTTTTTATTTGAATGATTTTTGTGGTGGATTCAGGTCTTAAATGTACCTCTGCATGTCATGAAACTTGTTTCAGAGACTAGACTTGCCCTTGACTCACTGAGATACACATACCTCTGCCTCTTAAATGCTGGAATTAAAGTTATGAACCAGTACTTCCTGTTTGCCCCTGTTTTTAGGTAGTAATTTTGCATGCAATGTCTGTGATCTGTGTTCCGTACTTTTCATCTATTTGCATGTCTTGCTTTCTTTACGTTTGTTAATTTCCATTTCGCTTGAAAGGCTGAATTCTATTCAAAGGTTGCTGAAATGAGGTGAACCTCCTCATTTAGTTTCCTTCTGAAATGACTTGGTGAGTACATCAAAACTTCTGTGTCAGTAGATGTCAGGGAAGCACCAGAATTATATGAATATATTGTCAATGAAGTATACATTTACAATGTTGTCACCATTGTGCTTTCTGTTCTACTCATGTTTGCGATCATTTAGAATTCAGTTACCTATGCTGATGTGGATGTGAACTTCACTCGGGAAGAGTGGGCCTTGCTGGATCCTACCCAGAAGAGTCTCTACAAAGATGTGATGATAGAGACCTGCAAGCACCTTACAGCTATAGGTAATACAGTGAATTTTCTTTCTCTATTCAGGTAAAGGGGACAACTGTTGTTACTGTTGACTTTTCTTATTGATGTTCTTGTATAAGTTCACTTGGAATGAGGAAGAATAAATCAGGTATGTTTCTAGGGTTCACTGAATATAGAAACTTAAATTTTGCCTAATTTTTAATCCTCTCTCATTTACTTTCTGGTCCATATTTCAGGCTACAATTGGGAAGAGCATAATACTGAAGAACATTATCGACTATCTACTAGATATGGAAGGTAATTACTCATGGAAGCTTCTCTAAATATGCCTATGAAGAAATTTTTAAAGATCATTTGTTTATTCA
The DNA here is from genome assembly GCF_030254825.1 of Meriones unguiculatus. Taxonomy (NCBI): domain Eukaryota; kingdom Metazoa; phylum Chordata; class Mammalia; order Rodentia; family Muridae; genus Meriones; species Meriones unguiculatus. Next base: position 181,173 of record NW_026843690.1, read on the forward strand.
TTATTTATACATTATTCAACCTGCACACCAGAAGAGGGCACAGGATCTCACTATAGGTGGTTATGAGCCACCTTGTGTTTGCTGGGAATTAAACTCAGGACCTCTGTAGGAACAGCCAGTGCTCTTAACGTCTGAGCCAGCTTGCCATCTCAGAGGCGAAAACATTTTAATGTGTCCCAGAAATTTTAAAGAAAACCAACAATGGAAAGTCAAACACCACTTTAAGAGTAGTAAGGAACATTAAATTCCCCCAACCCATGTTCTGCACTGTTAGGTATATTATATTATTTATGTTTGCCAGGCATTTCAATGCAAAAGAAGACAGTGAACCCCTTGCTAAATAGATATTACTGTACAAATGACATTTGCTCAATCTAGAAATTATGATCTCTGAAAATGACTGCCCCTCTGTCTGCCACCCTAGGCCTGGGCAGGGCAGCTTCTAGGTTCCATACACTCTTTTTTTTGGCCTAGAAGATTTTCTGTCCTTGAGAATTCCTGCTCAATCTGGCTTTTGTCCTGACCTCTAAATTGTTTTGTTTAGTCTCAAACTAACTCCATCAGTCTTTTCTAATCTTCAGCTCTTTTTTATTCTCTGCTTCATTTGATCTTCACCTTAGTTTTCTCTCTCCAACCTGCCTATTACTGCACAGTAAAACTTCCTTCTCTCTCCTGGTAGCACCACTTTTGGTAGATTCATTTCCTCTCTCTTCTCATGAGAGATACATGTATCTTATACAGTCAATTATTTTTCTGAATTTGTCACCTTTCCTGAAACTGAATGAGACAGCATTTTCAAATATGGGTGCTTCCTTCTACCTGCTATTTTTATACCCATAGTTGGGGATTGAAAGCATGTACCAGCATGCCTTATGGCAAGCTTTTCTTTACTGGACATTGCTCTATACCAGGCTGGCACTGAAGTCAGATCTGCTTGCCTCTGTCTCCTGGATTAAAGGCATGTTTGTATTCTAGCCAGATCACATTGACATAGAAGGTATTTGGATGGGGTCTTTTGACAGAGCAGCCATGTTCTAAATTAAAATTCCTCTATAAATGATACATCATTAATCATATACACATTGCAGATACTCTGTAGAAATCCCTATCTGTTGATCCTCTCTCGCCACTCATATTGTAAACAGCATACTCATAAAATAGGTGATAATTTTGTGTACAAAACCTACTGATGAGCAAATATTCCATAACAAAGGTTTTGTTACTCAAATGCCTGAAGCAAAGTTGTGAAGTTTAATCAGATGGAAATTATGAAGGTCAAGAATACTGTTGTGGAGAAACCATAATAACCATGTCTTTGAAGCACAAAAAGCAAAATTGTGTGTATGTGGAAATGTTTCATTTGTTGTTCTTCTGTTTTTATTTATATTTTAATATTAATTACAGTTTATTCACATTGTATCCCAGCTGTACCCCATTACCTCCCAATTCTCCCTCGCTTTCTCATATCCTCTCAAGCCCCTCTTCAATTCCACTGATATGTGAGTCCCCCTTCCTCTTCAGTCTGACTCTAGCTTTCCAGGTTTCATCAGGACAGGCTACATTGTCCTCATTTGTGGCCTGCCAAGGCTGTTCTGCCTGCAGCAAGGGTTAGTCAAAGAGCTAGCGACTGAGTTCATATCGGAGACAATTCCTGTTCCTATTACTAGGGAATTTCACTTGGACACTGAGCTGCCATGGGCTATATCTGAGCAGGGGTTCTAGGTTATATTCGTGAATTGTCCTTGGTTGGAGTATTAGTCTTAGAAAAGACCCCTGTGCCCAAATATATTGATTCAATTGTTCTCCCTGTGGAGCTCCTGTCCTCCCCTTTCAATCTTCCCCTTCATTCATAAAATTCCCTCCACTCTGCAGAGAATTGTTAAAGAGTATTTATTGTCTCTTCAATAGAAGTGATGATGATGTAGATCTCCATCATTACATCTGTGTAGAGATGCTTTTGGGAAGGATCCAGCAATGCCCACTTTTCCTGGTTGGGTTTTTCCAGATGCATATCATCATAGACTATTGCATTCTAAACTATCCTGTACATGTGTACAATAGAAAACATGATAGTGACAACACTATAAATTTATATTTGTTCGTGTGTTCATTCATCTATTCATGATTAATAACGAATGAATTATGAACTATCACCTTCAGAAAGTCTACTCAAAACAGAGGAGTGTTCAAAATTAAACTAATATACTTAATTAATTGATTTCCAAGCTCAATGGAAATATAGCCAAAGAAATCATACAACAGAAACCTGCTATGATTATTGGCCCTGTGGAAATTGTTTTGTTTATTTTGGTTCCCTTTATAAATGCAGTGTAATTACAACTATAGGAAAATTTATGAGTGCAGTCCCTGTGGTAAAGCTGACTCCTTCTAGGTCTTTTTAAATATGTGAAAAAAGACTTATAGAAAAATGATGCTATCAGTGAGCCATGTAATGAAGTTTCTTACCATCAAAGGTATCTTGTAAGGTACAGAAATCCACAATCAAGGGGAAACTATGACTGTAAAGAAAGCGATAAAAGGTTAAGATGTAACTTCATTTTAAGACTAAACCAAATTGCAAACATAATTTACACTGACATAAAGATTCATCAGTGGCTGGAGAGATGGCTCAGAGGTTAAGAGCACTGGCTGTTCTTCCAAGGGTCCTGAGTTCATTTCTCAACCAACCACATCGTGGCTTGGGACCATCTATAATAATATCCTGTGTCCTCATATAACATACAGGCAGAACACAGTATAAATAATAAGTAAATAAATCGTTTAAAAAAGATTCATCAGAGTAATTAATATGGGAAAGTTTACACATATCTGAATTATCTTTGCAGAAAGAAAAGAATACATATTTATGAGAAACTCTATGAATGTAAACAGTGTGGTAAAGCCTTTTCCCAACCCAGTAGTCTCCAACTGCATAAAAGAACACATCCTGGAGAGAAATACTACAAATGTAATCAGTGTGGGAAAGCCTTTTCACAACACGGACATCTCCAGAGGCATAAAAGAACACATACTGGAGAAAAACCCTACGAATGTAATCAGTGTGGGAAAGCCTTTCGCAACACGTACATCTCCAAAAGCATAAAAGAACTCATACTGGAGAGAAACCCTATGAATGTAATCAGTGTGGTAAAGCCTTTTCAGAAACCAGTGTTCTCAAACGACATAAAAGAACACATAGTGGAGAGAAACCCTATAAATGTAATCTATGTGTTAAAGCCTTTGCACATTGTAACAGTCTCCAGAGACATAAAAGAACACATACTGGAGAGAAACCCTATGAATGTAATCAGTGTGGGAAAGCCTTTTCAGATACCGGTACTCTGAAACTTCATAAAAGAACACATACTGGAGAGAAACCCTATGAATGTAATCAGTGTGGGAAAGCCTTTTCACTAGTCAGTAATCTCCACAGTCATAAAAGAACACATACTGGAGAGAAACCCTACAAATGTAATCACTGTGGTAAAGCCTTTTCCCAATCCGGTAATCTCCATGTGCACAAAAAGAAACATACTGGAGAGAAACCCTAGGAATGTAATCAATGTGGTAAAGACTTTTCAAAACCCAGTAGTCTTCAAAGATGGAGAGATACCCTACGAATGTAATCAATATGGTAAAGCCTTTGCATGTTGTAGTGGTCTTCAGAGGTATGAAAGAATTCAAACTGCAAAGAAATCTTATGAATGTAATCAGTGTGTTAAATGCTTTTCACAACCCAGTTGTCTCAAAGTGCATAAAAGAACACATACTGGAGGGAAGCCATAAAAATGTGATCTGTGGGGGAAAGCCTTTTCACGAAACGGAAATCTCCAAAATAATAAAAGAACACATACTGGAGAGAAACCATGTGAATGTAATCAAGTTGGTAAAGCCTTCACACATTGCAGTGATCTCCAAAGGCATGACAGATTTCATACTGGAGTGAAACCCAATGAATATACTCAATGTTGTAAGGGCTTTGCACATTGCTGTGATCTCGTAAAGGCTATAAGTTTTCATACTGGACTGAAACCCTATGAATATAACCAGTAAACCCTTTGCGTGTCACATTTTTTCAAAGCGTCGAAAGAAAGTATACTGGAGAGAAAACCTTGTGAATGTTTTTAGTATATCGAAACCTTTCTACATTTCTATAGGCTTCACGTTCATGAATGAATCTTATTGAAGTGAAACCCTATGAATGTGTTTAACATGTTAATTCAAGGCTTTGTGTTTTCATGTTTCATAGAGATGTAATGAAGTGGTCTAATCAGTAATCAATTGCAACTCACTGCATAGCTTGATGTGATATGAACATGTATATATGATTGGACGTTCTGTGATTCTGTATGTTCCTCCTACTCATCCATTTGTCATTTCATCTTGAAGTGCTGCATTCTATAGGATATATATATACTATAAAGTTTCTAGATGATGTAACATCAAGGGTATTTACTTAAAAAGAAACACTCCTGGTGTGTGCATATGACAGGATTATGTGGTTTTAATCCATATCAGATATGTAAAGAGTGGGAGACAACTTTGTTGCATATCATTTGGCCATCTTAATATGAGGATTTGAGGTCTCATTTCCAGCTTTGGACACCAAAATCCTTTCCTACAGCTCTGTTTCCCTTATGCTCCAATAAGATTAGTTGAGATATTACATCGATAAAACATTGTCTTTTTTCACATTATAAACATATTGTTATGTAATAATTGATGAATTCATGGCAATTTCAATGATAAAATTTGTTTGAAAATGAAAATGTGCAGCCAGTTTTCCTAGGCGCTGAGCCATGTGTTTAGCCCCATGAAAGTGTGATGAATAGCATTTAGGTGTGAAAGGTTGATCCTAAGTTCATCTTTAACTCAGCCCTGATGACCCAGAAGAAAGAGAAGATTGAGAACATAAGAAAGTAACTTAGGCTTGGTGCTTGAAGAAGTTTCTGAGCCAATATCTTCACAAAAATATGGAAGTATCCAAAAAATGGCCAGGAGAGCAACTGACAATACAAGTGCTTTAAAAGTGCCTGACCACTGAACCAAAGCCACCACACTGAGTTTATCTCACAGCTGGTAAATAGGTATCAATGGGAACCCACCAAGACATATGTCAGGTATATCCTTTTTTGAGATTATGCCTAGTGCAAAGACAGAAAATGAATTTGAAGGCATGAAGACCAACTTTTCTGAAATGGATTGTATTCTGTTCCCCTGATGCATGCAAACATTCAGTTAGGAGCCATGATTGCTGAAGACTTCAGATGCTGTTGAGGTTGTTGTCAGGGGAGCCTGAGGTTCAAACAGATGTCATTAGAAGGCTGGAGAAATCAGGCATTTACAGAGACCTGAGGAACATGGAGAAGGAGATTTGGGTGTTAAAGAAAGGGAGGACGATTTTGATGTTGAAGAAAGGATAAAAGTCCTAGAGAGCTATTTATTCTTGGACTGTACCTGAGGACAAGCTGCCTCCTACTGTATTCTCTGTATCTATTCATCTATGGTGGGTCAACTCACCACTTCTTTCACTCTTTCCTTGTCTTCTCAGATATGTGTATATGTCAGTTAGAATGCCATGCAGGTCACCACTTGGTGGTCTCAAAGTGATTTTAAATCTCTCTCCCCCCTCTGTCTTCCCTGTAATCTCTCTGCCTGGCAGGACTATGGATATTCTGAATAAACATTCCTATATCTCCTTAGGTGAAAATCCAATAAATCAATGGATTCCATGGGATTCTAATCTGGTCTTGAATGTCATTGAGGAAAAGACCTATTCCCCTAGATGAGATATTTTCTACTTAATAGCATTATGTCATTCTTTGAATACCTTGCAGGAGAGAAATAAGCTGAGAATGACGGAGCAACTTATAGGCAGGAAGTTTTTAATGTATGGCTTGGAGAGATTACTTAGTTGTGTATCTCTGCTCTCTAAACCTATTAAACCTAAAGTATGATTGTTTTACCACATATTGTACTTCACACCTAAGACAAGCTGCGGAGGTGCCTTTTTGACAGAAGGTTTTCTGGCTTCCAGGTTCTCCCAGCATCCTTCAGTCCCTACCTTCTAAAGGGTATGATTGGCGTTCCCCACCTCTACCCTTAAAATTTCAGTCCACTAGAATGGGACTGCCCTCTCCCAGAGGTACCCAGATATTTTATTTTCTTCTGTATTCTTTTCTTCTCTTTCTCTGTTTTCCGTTTGTCCTCTCTCTCTCTCTCTCTCTCTCTCTCTCTCTCTCTCTCTCTCTCTCTCTCTCTCCACCCTTCTCTTTGCCCACATTTAGGATTCCTCCACGGTAGCTTCCATGGTCTTATTCCTTGGGAACTGGGAACCCTCTGAGAACTGTTTGCATAAGCTTGCAATTAAATACTTTACTATGTCTTCAATTAGCAAATATTACCTGTGGAAAGAAAGAAACGGCATAACGTTATATATTTATCACTGTTCAAAATTAGTCACACTGGATAAATATGTGAATATGTTTCCAGTTTTTATTAATAATTTATGTTTTAACCATTGTTTTTGATTTTTCCGTAGTCTCCTATATGTAGACTAGGGAAGGTGCAAGGGGGAGATTGGGAGGCTGGGTGGGAATGGTCGGACTTGTAAGGGGATACAGCCATGATAGAAAGGGAATAAATTGTAATAAATAAATAGCTTAATTAAATGTATTTTCATTTTCAAATATTGTTTTCTCTCTTTTTTATTTGAAATAATAGTCTCAGGATGAATTTCAGGCTGACATTGAACTTAGTGTACATAATAGATCTGCTTACCTTGCCTCCCTAGTACCTGCAGGATAGTTGGGCATGGTCTACCTCAATAATTAAGTTTTCTCTGTGGGCTTATTGAGAGTAAATTGTTGGCTTCAAATGGTCATGGTAGGCAGGACACAGACTCTGTTCCTAAGACAGTAATGGAAAAGAGCATTCTTCAGTTGCAGTTGTTTGGCTTAAAATCCTCTCCTTTAAGTATAAAGAAAATTATTGTCTTTTTCTTTAACAATGAGATTTTATGACACATCAAAGTAGTTTGGAGTTCTGTTCTTCATTCAACAGATAGTGAAAACCAGCCTCACAGACATAAGGAGATTCTCAATATAGTTAAGTGTAAGTACTCATTACAGTCATCCCAACATTCTAGTAAATCACTGAGGTCAAAACCATCCAAGGCCGGCATGGTAACACAGGCCCGTAGTCATGGTGTTCAGAAAGAGAATGCAGGAAGTTCAAGATGACAAAGTAATCCACGAAAATATCCCAGGTGAATGGTATAACGGGAGGTCCACAGAACAAAGAGACTGATTGGCTAAGACCAATGTCCATACTCCTCCCCACAGCTCCAGAACATCAAGGCCATTCCAGCACCATGTGTTATCTAAGGAATTTGTCACCCTGTGCTTTCTAATGTTTCCTGTCCAAGACAGTTTAGTTCACTTCAGGGTTACACTCCTGTGGGTATTGAAGACTAGAACACCCACCAAGTTGGAGGATTAACCTCAGGCAGGGATGCACTCCTGAATTATATATCCTATACAAAGGATTCAGCACAGAAACCTTATCTACACAACCAATAGGAATAGACTTAGTAGGTTTTATATATATACAGGTCCATACATATTCACATATTACATTTTAAGACATTGGAAGGAGGGAATTCAGAAAGGCATGGAGAAAGCAGAAGGAAAGGGGAAATGGTGTAATATATTTTAATTAACGTCTGTAGAAAAAGTTAAATAAATGGTGGCTGGATTAGCATGGAAGTTAACAGCACTGGATGTTGTTACAGAAGACAAGTTCCATTTCAGATATCACTTACTAGCCAGCAAGTTCCATGTAAATACGTTCTCATGGCATCTGGTGCCCACTTTGGCCATTGCAAGTAGGTTACACAGACACTTGAACATAAAACGTGCATATATCTGAAAGACATGGAAAGCTTAACTATGTGGCTTTCTCAGGGTTGGAGTGCTCAGTGATTTGAAGCAGTGACTGGTACACAGACACATGAACACAAAACATCTGTATATCTGAAAGACATTTAAAGTTTTAAAATTTGGCTTTCTCAGGGTTGGAATGTTCAGTGATTTGAAGCAGTGACTGGTCTTCCAGATGACCTGGGTTTCATCCCAACAACCACATGGCATCTTACACCTGCCTATAATTCCAGGGTCCATCACTTTCACAATACATCAATGCACATGAAATAAAAAGAAGCAAATTTTACAAACAGAATTCTCTATATTGATGTCACAGTTCTGAGAAAGATAGCAGTCTTGGGTAGCTGCAGTGAACTCCTTTTCCTTTATTGAGCCAACCTGCCTAGAGGCAGAAGCAGCCTTATTCTAAGGTTGGACTAGTTCAACATAGCTGTTGATCTAAGAATTGCAAACACAGTCCTGATTGGTAACATTCCTTGATTTCTGTATTTGTGATCTCTCCCCTTGGTATGTGAGAGATTTTGGTATTGATGAATCTTGTAAATGTATCTTTTATATCACACATGAGGATCTAGAAGATAGATTTGCTGGGAAAATCTCCGTCTGCTGCAGGAAATAGACTTGCAGTCTTCTTTTCTTGGAATTATTCAAAGTGTGGGAGTTATCCATGATGGTGGCGACCAGTGTGCCCTGTATTAGAGGGGCAGAAGATCTGAGACTCTGAAAACGGTGAGGGGATAGGAAGCTGGATCCAGATCACCAACCTTGAATTTTCCCTGATTAAAGGGAACATCCTGTGAGTTGAGGCCTATTGGACCCAGCCCTGCCATGGTCATCTCTCATGTTTGAGGGTCAAAGTGTGGAGCTCCTGCATTTTCTCCCCATCCCAGCGAATGAGGATCCCCAGGTCCAGGAACACCCATTCCAGCAGCCAGACATCAGATGGTACATAATCCCCTCAAGGGAGCTTCAGTATTCCTGGGACAGTTAGGCTCAATTGCGCCCAGGCGCCCCATGGCTGTCTGCCAGGTCTGAGAGTCATGAACCATGAGGGCTCTACACTTTATGATTATGCCAGCGAGTGAAGACCCCCAGGTTTAGGGAACCTCTGTTCTTGCAGCCAGACATCTAATCTCTCTTAATCCCCTTCAAGCATCTTCAGGATTCTTGGGACATTTTGGGGTCAATAGATCTGGTACCTCTAGAGCTGTTTCTCAGGTCTGATAGTCAGGAAACTTATCGGTCAAGTGCCCCCAGCACTTGACAGATATGCCAATGAATGGAGATCACCAGGTCCAGGCACTTTCCTCTCCAGCACCCAGACATTGAATTCTTCCTTGTCCCCTGAAAGCAGTATTGGGGATCCTGGGAATGAGTTCCCAACATTGAAGGCACTGTTCACTGGTCACCCAGACCAAGCAAACAGTGGAAGCACCTGGATCATGGATCTAGGATGGCCCAGCCCAAATTAGTCTAATTGACAGAGACAAAAACTCTGGCACAAAATGTCTTGTTTTTTACCCCCTAAACCCCTCACTTGGCCTCCTGTCTTCTGTGCCTGCCCTGCACCCTCACTCTCTGCAAGGACACCAAGACAGAGCCTTGTACTCTTTCCATCTCCAGATACTAGTGCCTTGCCTCTTCAGTGTGAAAATTGCCAACTGAATCCACAGACATCAGCTCAACCTGCGCCTTGGCACCCCTTCTGGTCAAGGGCACTACCAAACACATCACTTACAGTCTTCTGAGGGGATCACACTGTTGCTGATCTTGACCATGTAGATCCCAGCTTCCTGAAGAAATGAACACTCAGCCTTCCCAAAATATGACGCTGAATCCCATACCCCATAGACCAACCCTCCCCATTCATCTTAGTGGTATATACACACAGACTGGGGTCACTTACATACCCTTAACACATACATCATCCTAGGGCTGGACACAGACCCAGTCACATGGAGTGCTAGTGTGTTCTCTTTTGTTTTAATGTTCCTTTGAAATGTATACACCTTACCCTTGTTCATTCCAATGATGATTTATCTTCTCCCCTCCCCCAACTCTCTGGCTTCAATTTGGATATTGCATTGTGATATTTATTCTAAGCATCCTGTCTCAACTTTGTGTAAACAGGCCAAAATATAGCAACTAGCCACAATGTTTAGCAATGGGAGGAGCCAGAGGGCAGGAAAGAGGGCAGGAGCTAGAGGACAGGAAATGAGTGGGAGGAGAAAGGACTAGAGGAGAACTAAGGGAGGATAGAGCTGGGGGAGAGATCTTGGAACTATGTGGAGATGGACTGGACCTAAGATATCACTAAAAGCAAGTATAATGTGGGCAATCTAAATGTTAGGAAACTATGAGGGCATGGAGGTTTAGGATGGAGTAAATATTGCCCGGCATTCTGTTCTATCTTAACTAAAGAAATCCACATGTCTGTGTGGTGATTTGGTTGTACAACTGTTTAAGAGTAACAGCAAGCATGACTAAAAGATAATTAATAGTACATTTTAACAGCAGCTTACAACAAATGATGCCCAACTAATCTAAGTATCCACACTGCTTAAATCACACTTTTTCATAACTTGGTGGGGGTAATAAGCTCCCAGTGATAAAACCCAAACTTAAAACCTAAAAACTCCCAGGTCAATTACTGTCTCTTTAAGAGAGACTCTTAAACCCGCCAAGGAGCAAAACACAGCCTCCTGTGGGTAGATCTGAGAATTCCATAACAAAACTGACTGCTTCAGCAGTTTAACTGAGGGGTGAATGAACAAGCATGGTTTCGTTATACTGTGGCTGGCTCAGCTCAGCTCAGCTCAGCAGCCATGGTGGGAAGGACAGGAATTGGAGCCAGAAAAACTTCTAGACAGAGTTTGGCCTGAACTGCATCATAAATTTTTAAAAATGCCATGGCAGAGGGTGTTTTACCCACTTTTGGCTTCATTTTGGCTGTCATAGTCCTGGATCTAGTTACAGTATGTTTAATGGTGATGGTTCTTCTCCAAGAAAGTTCAAGGAGAAAAATGGGGGGAAAAATAAGGATTGGAATACTAAGTTACAGACAAGAAAAAGGGCCCTCTTCCTAATAATTAGATTAATAACAGCTAAAATTCAAAGCTCTCTGGCAGCAAGATACTTGTCAGCTCTTTCTGGTAAGGGTCCACCAATTCACTAAAACATCAACTAAAATAACCAACTGAGCTTTGTTATTTACAGCACAAATTGGCACAACTGAACCTAAACTTAAATTTTCTTGTCTCTTTGATTGATTTTTATTTAAGGGCTTTGAGTTACAAAGATAATGATTTGGTCAAGGTAGTGAAGGCACATGCCTTTCTTCTCAACACGAAATAAAAAGAAACAGGCAAGTCTCTGAGTTCATGATCGAACTAATTTACATAATAAAAGCCAAGATGGCAACTCCTGCTGTTTAGCCACTTGCAGAGATACGCTAAGGTTCAAAATGACAACATTTTCCTCAAGGTTACCATGTAAATTCTTTTTTCCTAATAATAGATGTTATGTCCTTACTGATCTAAAGGTTGGATTCACATATATTTTAGGTTTATGTAAAGAGAGATAATGTCACACTGCTCTGGAAACTGCCTTATCCTTTTAAACATGAGAAATTTTCACAGGGGAAAAATACTGGCCATGCTTATGTAAAAAAGACACAAGAGGCTTAAAGATGGCAAAGTGCATGCCAACCTACTTTAGTCAAAAATACTGAAAAATTATATTCATATGTTTAAAAAACAAAATTGTCCATCCCATATCAAAAAGATGGCAAGCCAAAGAATAGCCCAAACCAATGTAAAAACCCAGGTACAAGATGCTTAGGATATACTAAAATGCTAAGGGTAAGAGAGTTTATATGCTTAATGCTGAGAGTTTATATAAAGTGTGGTTATAAAGGCTGTCCACTCTGTATAAAAAAGGGGCAAGTTAAAAAATAGCCATTATCAATGTAGAGCCCATGTACAACATGCCTAGGTACACTTAAATGCTAAAGGTAAGAGGGAGTTTATATAAAGTTTGGCTGTAAAGGAAAAACTACCCATTCTGTATAAAAAAGGGATAGGACACATAGCTACACCATCTATAAAAATCTGGGGCTAAACTTCTAAACAGATACAAGCCACTTACTTTATGCTTATATTCTCAATTAAAAAGGAGTTTATATAAAGTTCACTTAAAACATGCGTTTTCTATTGATCAAGACAACCAGCTTCTCTCTATAATGGGAGGCTTCTCTAGGAAAATAGGTAGCAACTTGGCCTAATAAAATAGGCACGCAAGAGCCCCAAAAGCTATTTTAACTTATCCAACCTTGTTTTGATTTCAACAGTGTAATGACTGTATGTTCAATGATAATGGTAAGTTATATTGCTGTGATCATTTTACATGGGAACAACTCTAAAACTAACTGAGAGATTAAAAAAATATCTGTAGGCAGAACTTCAACAATACTTGGCCAATAAATCCTTGGCTATAATGTCCTCAAAATATATTATGCTAATCTTTTTATTTGCATAGATAAAGTTGTCTTA